>NW_024061217.1:0-170446 GCF_016432855.1 Salvelinus namaycush
CATATAGAAGTAGAACTAGTCTAAATAACAACTCATATAGAAGTAGGACTAGTCTACCTGGTTACACATATAGAAGTAGGACTAGTCTACCTGGTTACACATATAGAAGTAGGACTAGTCTACCTGGTTACACATATAGAAGTAGGACTAGTCTACCTGGTTACACATATAGAAGTAAGACTAGTCTACCTGGTTACACATTAAGAAGTAGGACTACTCTACCTGGTTACACATATAGAAGTAGGACTAGTCTACCTGGTTACACATATAGAAGTAGAACTAGGCTACCCGACAACACATATAGAAGTAGGACTAGTCTACCTGGTTACACATATAGAAGTAGGAATAGTCCACCTGGTTACACATATAGAAGTAGGCCCAGTCTACCTGGTTACACATATAGAAGTAGGACTAGTCTACCTGGTTACACATATAGAAGTAGGACTAGTCTACCTGGTTACACATATAGAAGTAGGACTAGTCTAAATAAAAACACATATAGAAGTAGGACTAGTCTACCCGGTCACACATATAGTAGTAGAACTAGTCTACCCGGTTACACATATAGAAGTAGAACTAGTCTACCCGATTACACATATAGAAGTAGAACTAGTCTACCCGAATACACATATAGCAGGAGGACTAGTCTACCCGACAACACATATAGAAGTAGGACTAGTCTACCTGACAACACATATAGAAGTAGGACTAGTCTACCTGACTACACATATAGCAGGGGGACTAGTCTACCTGGTTACACATATAGAGGTAGGACTAGTCTACCTGGTTACACATATAGAAGTAGGACTAGTCTACCTGGTTACACAATTAGAAGTAGGACTCGTCTACCTGGTTATACATATAGAAGTAGGACTAGTCTACCTGACTACACATATAGAAGTAGGACTAGTCTACCTGACAACACACATATCTACCTGGTTACACATATAGAAGTAGGACTAGTCTACCTGGTTACACATATAGAAGTAGGACTAGTCTACCTGGTTACACATATAGAAGTAGGACTAGTCTACCTGGTTACAGGACTAGTCTACCTGACAACACATATATAAGTAGGACTAGTCTACCTGGTTACACATATAGAAGTAGAACTAGTCTACCTGGTTACACATATAGAAGTAGGAATAGTCTACCTGGTTACACATATAGAAGTAGGCCCAGTCTACCTGGTTACACATATAGAAGTAGGACCAGTCTACCTGGTTACACATATAGAAGTAGGACTAGTCTAAATAACAACACATATGGAAGTAGGACTAGTCTACCTGGTTACACATATAGAAGTATGACTAGTCTACCTGGTTAAACATATAGAAGTAGGACTAGTCTACCTGGTTACACATATAGAAGTAGGAATAGTCTACCTGGTTACACATATAGAAGTAGGCCCAGTCTACCTGGTTACACATATAGAAGTAGGACTAGTCTACCTGGTTACACATATAGAAGTAGGACTAGTCTACCTGGTTACACATATAGAAGTAGGACTAGTCTAAATAAAAACACATATAGAAGTAGGACTAGTCTACCTGGTTACACATATAGAAGTAGGACTAGTCTACCTGGTTAAACATATAGAAGTAGGACTAGTCTACCTGGTTACACATATAGAAGTAGGCCTAGTCTACCTGGTTACACATATAGAAGTAGGACTAGTCTACCTGGTTACACATATAGAAGTAGGACTAGTCTACCTGGTTACACATATAGAAGTAGGACTAGTCTACCTGGTTACACATATAGAAGTAGGACTAGTCTACCTGGTTACAGGACTAGTCTACCTGACAACACATATAGAAGTAGGACTAGTCTACCTGGTTACACATATAGAAGTAGGACTAGTCTACCTGGTTACACATATAGAAGTAGGACCAGTCTACCTGGTTACACATATAGAAGTAGGACCAGTCTACCTGGTTACACATATAGAAGTAGGACTAGTCTACCTGGTTACACATATAGAAGTAGAACTAGTCTAAATAACAACACATATAGAAGTAGGACTAGTCTACCTGGTTACACATATAGAAGTAGGACTAGTCTACCTGGTTACAGGACTAGTCTACCTGACAACACATATAGAGGTAGGACTAGTCTACCTGGTTACACATATAGAAGTAGGACTAGTCTACCTGGTTACACATATAGAAGTAGGACCAGTCTACCTGGTTACACATATAGAAGTAGGACCAGTCTACCTGGTTACACATATAGAAGTAGGACTAGTCTACCTGGTTACACATATAGAAGTAGAACTAGTCTAAATAACAACACATATAGAAGTAGGACTAGTCTACCTGGTTACACATATAGAAGTAGGACTAGTCTACCTGGTTATACATATAGAAGAAGGACTAGTCTACCTGGTCACACATATAGAAGTAGGACTAGTCTACCTGGTTACACATATAGAAGTAGGACTAGTCTACCTGGTTACACATATAGAAGTAGGACTAGTCTACCTGGTTACACATATAGAAGTAGGACTAGTCTACCTGGTTAAACATATAGAAGTAGGACTAGTCTACCTGGTTAAACATATAGAAGTAGGACTAGTCTACCTGGTTACACACATAGAAGTAGGACTAGTCTACCTGGTTACACATATAGAAGTAGGCCCAGTCTACCTGGTTACACATATAGAAGTAGGACCAGTCTACCTGGTTACACATATAGAAGTAGGACTAGTCTAAATAACAACACATATGGAAGTAGGACTAGTCTACCTGGTTACACATATAGAAGTATGACTAGTCTACCTGGTTAAACATATAGAAGTAGGACTAGTCTACCTGGTTACACATATAGAAATAGGAATAGTCTACCTGGTTACACATATAGAAGTAGGCCCAGTCTACCTGGTTACACATATAGAAGTAGGACTAGTCTACCTGGTTACACATATAGAAGTAGGACTAGTCTACCTGGTCACACATATAGAAGTAGAACTAGTCTAAATAACAACTCATATAGAAGTAGGACTAGTCTACCTGGTTACACATATAGAAGTAGGACTAGTCTACCTGGTTACACATATAGAAGTAGGACTAGTCTACCTGGTTACACATATAGAAGTAGGACTAGTCTACCTGGTTACACATATAGAAGTAGGACTAGTCTACCTGGTTACACATATAGAAGTAAGACTAGTCTACCTGGTTACACATTAAGAAGTAGGACTACTCTACCTGGTTACACATATAGAAGTAGGACTAGTCTACCTGGTTACACATATAGAAGTAGAACTAGGCTACCCGACAACACATATAGAAGTAGGACTAGTCTACCTGACAACACATAGAGGTAGGACTAGTCTACCTGACAACACATATAGAAGTAGAACTAGTCTACCTGGTTACACATATAGAAGTAGGACTAGTCTACCTGACAACACATATAGAAGTAGGACTAGTCTACCTGGTTACACATATAGAAGTAGAACTAGTCTACCTGGTTACACATATAGAAGTAGGACTAGTCTACCTGGTTACACATATAGAAGTAGGACTAGTCTACCTGGTTACACATATAGAAGTAGGACTAGTCTACCTGGTTACACATATAGAGTTAGGACTAGTCTACCTGGTTACACATATAGAGGTAGGACTAGTCTACCCGATTACACATATAGAAGTAGAACTAGTCTACCTGGTTACACATATAGAAGTAGAACTAGGCTACCCGACAACACATATAGAAGTAGGACTAGTCTACCTGACAACACATAGAGGTAGGACTAGTCTACCTGACAACACATATAGAAGTAGAACTAGTCTACCTGGTTACACATATAGAAGTAGGACTAGTCTACCTGACAACACATATAGAAGTAGGACTAGTCTACCTGGTTACACATATAGAAGTAGAACTAGTCTACCTGGTTACACATATAGAAGTAGGACTAGTCTACCTGGTTACACATATAGAAGTAGGACTAGTCTACCTGGTTACACATATAGAGTTAGGACTAGTCTACCTGGTTACACATATAGAGGTAGGACTAGTCTACCCGATTACACATATAGAAGTAGAACTAGTCTACCCGAATACACATATAGCAGGAGGACTAGTCTACCCGACAACACATATAGAAGTAGGACTAGTCTACCTGACAACACATATAGAAGTAGGACTAGTCTACCTGGTTACACATATAGAAGTAGGAATAGTCCACATGGTTACACATATAGAAGTAGGAATAGTCCACATGGTTACACATATAGAAGTAGGCCCAGTCTACCTGGTTACACATATAGAAGTAGGACTAGTCTACCTGGTTACACATATAGAAGTAGGACTAGTCTACCTGGTTACACATATAGAAGTAGGACTAGTCTAAATAAAAACACATATAGAAGTAGGACACATATAGAAGTAGGACTAGTCTACCTGGTTACACATATAGAAGTAGGACTAGTCTAAATAAAAACACATATAGAAGTAGGACTAGTCTACCTGGTTACACATATAGAAGTAGGACTAGTCTACCTGGTTAAACATATAGAAGTAGGACTAGTCTACCTGGTTACACATATAGATGTAGGACTAGTCTACCTGGTTACACATATAGAAGTAGGCCCAGTCTACCTGGTTACACATATAGAAGTAGGACTAGTCTACCTGGTTACACATATAGAAGTAGGACTAGTCTACCTGGTTACACATATAGAAGTAGGACTAGTCTACCTGGTTACACATATAGAGGTAGAACTAGTCTACCTGGTTACACATATAGAGTTAGGACTAGTCTACCTGGTTACACATATAGAGGTAGGACTAGTCTACCTGACAACACATATAGAAGTAGAACTAGTCTACCTGGTTACACATATAGAAGTAGGACTAGTATACCTGGTTACACATATAGAGGTAGGACTAGTCTACCTGGTCACACATATAGAAGTAGAACTAGTCTACCTGGTCACACATATAGAAGTAGAACTAGTCTAAATAACAACTCATATAGAAGTAGGACTAGTCTACCTGGTTACACATATAGAAGTAGGACTAGTCTACCTGGTTACACATATAGAAGTAGGACTAGTCTACCTGGTTACACATATAGAAGTAGGACTAGTCTACCTGGTTACACATATAGAAGTAGGACTAGTCTACCTGGTTACACATATAGAAGTAAGACTAGTCTACCTGGTTACACATTAAGAAGTAGGACTACTCTACCTGGTTACACATATAGAAGTAGGACTAGTCTACCTGGTTACACATATAGAAGTAGAACTAGGCTACCCGACAACACATATAGAAGTAGGACTAGTCTACCTGGTTACACATATAGAAGTAGGAATAGTCCACCTGGTTACACATATAGAAGTAGGCCCAGTCTACCTGGTTACACATATAGAAGTAGGACTAGTCTACCTGGTTACACATATAGAAGTAGGACTAGTCTACCTGGTTACACATATAGAAGTAGGACTAGTCTAAATAAAAACACATATAGAAGTAGGACTAGTCTACCCGGTCACACATATAGTAGTAGAACTAGTCTACCCGGTTACACATATAGAAGTAGAACTAGTCTACCCGATTACACATATAGAAGTAGAACTAGTCTACCCGAATACACATATAGCAGGAGGACTAGTCTACCCGACAACACATATAGAAGTAGGACTAGTCTACCTGACAACACATATAGAAGTAGGACTAGTCTACCTGACTACACATATAGCAGGGGGACTAGTCTACCTGGTTACACATATAGAGGTAGGACTAGTCTACCTGGTTACACATATAGAAGTAGGACTAGTCTACCTGGTTACACAATTAGAAGTAGGACTCGTCTACCTGGTTATACATATAGAAGTAGGACTAGTCTACCTGACTACACATATAGAAGTAGGACTAGTCTACCTGACAACACACATATCTACCTGGTTACACATATAGAAGTAGGACTAGTCTACCTGGTTACACATATAGAAGTAGGACTAGTCTACCTGGTTACACATATAGAAGTAGGACTAGTCTACCTGGTTACAGGACTAGTCTACCTGACAACACATATATAAGTAGGACTAGTCTACCTGGTTACACATATAGAAGTAGAACTAGTCTACCTGGTTACACATATAGAAGTAGGACTAGTCTACCTGGTTACACATATAGAAGTAGGCCCAGTCTACCTGGTTACACATATAGAAGTAGGACCAGTCTACCTGGTTACACATATAGAAGTAGGACTAGTCTAAATAACAACACATATGGAAGTAGGACTAGTCTACCTGGTTACACATATAGAAGTATGACTAGTCTACCTGGTTAAACATATAGAAGTAGGACTAGTCTACCTGGTTACACATATAGAAGTAGGAATAGTCTACCTGGTTACACATATAGAAGTAGGCCCAGTCTACCTGGTTACACATATAGAAGTAGGACTAGTCTACCTGGTTACACATATAGAAGTAGGACTAGTCTACCTGGTTACACATATAGAAGTAGGACTAGTCTAAATAAAAACACATATAGAAGTAGGACTAGTCTACCTGGTTACACATATAGAAGTAGGACTAGTCTACCTGGTTAAACATATAGAAGTAGGACTAGTCTACCTGGTTACACATATAGAAGTAGGCCTAGTCTACCTGGTTACACATATAGAAGTAGGCCCAGTCTACCTGGTTACACATATAGAAGTAGGACTAGTCTACCTGGTTACACATATAGAAGTAGGACTAGTCTACCTGGTTACACATATAGAAGTAGGACTAGTCTACCTGGTTACACATATAGAAGTAGGACTAGTCTACCTGGTTACAGGACTAGTCTACCTGACAACACATATAGAAGTAGGACTAGTCTACCTGGTTACACATATAGAAGTAGGACTAGTCTACCTGGTTACACATATAGAAGTAGGACCAGTCTACCTGGTTACACATATAGAAGTAGGACCAGTCTACCTGGTTACACATATAGAAGTAGGACTAGTCTACCTGGTTACACATATAGAAGTAGAACTAGTCTAAATAACAACACATATAGAAGTAGGACTAGTCTACCTGGTTACACATATAGAAGTAGGACTAGTCTACCTGACAACACATATAGAGGTAGGACTAGTCTACCTGACAACACATATAGAAGTAGAACTAGTCTACCTGGTTACACATATAGAAGTAGGACTAGTCTACCTGACAACACATATAGAAGTAGGACTAGTCTACCTGACAACACATATAGAAGTAGGACTAGTCTACCTGGTTACACATATAGAAGTAGAACTAGTCTACCTGGTTACACATATAGAAGTAGGACTAGTCTACCTGATTACACATATAGAAGTAGGACTAGTCTACCTGGTTACACATATAGATGTAGGACTAGTCTACCTGGGTACACATATAGAGTTAGGACTAGTCTACCTGGTTACACATATAGAGGTAGGACTAGTCTACCCGGTCACACATATAGTAGTAGAACTAGTCTACCCGGTTACACATATAGAAGTAGAACTAGTCTACCCGATTACACATATAGCAGGAGGACTAGTCTACCCGAATACACATATAGCAGGAGGACTAGTCTACCCGAATACACATATAGCAGGAGGACTAGTCTACCCGAATACACATATAGCAGGAGGACTAGTCTACCCGAATACACATATAGCAGGAGGACTAGTCTACCCGAATACACATATAGCAGGAGGACTAGTCTACCCGACAACACATATAGAAGTAGGACTAGTCTACCTGGTTACACATATAGAAGTAGGACTACTCTAAATAAAACACATATAGAAGTAGGACTAGTCTACCTGGTTACACATATAGAAGTAGGACTAGTCTACCTGGTTACACATATAGAAGTAGGACTAGTCTACCTGGTTACACATATAGAAGTAGGACTAGTCTACCTGGTTACACACATAGAAGTAGGACTAGTCTACCTGGTTACACATATAGAAGTAGGACTAGTCTACCTGGTTACACATATAGAAGTAGGACTAGTCTACCTGGTTAAACATATAGAAGTAGGACTAGTCTACCTGGTTACACATATAGAAGTAGGACTAGTCTACCTGGTTACACATATAGAAGTAGGCCCAGTCTACCTGGTTACACATATAGAAGTAGGACTAGTCTACCTGGTTACACATATAGAAGTAGGACTAGTCTACCTGGTTACACACATAGAAGTAGGACTAGTCTACCTGGTTACACATATAGAAGTAGGACTAGTCTACCTGGTTACACATATAGAAGTAGGACGAGTCTACCTGGTTACACATATAGAAGTAAGACTAGTCTACCTGGTTACACATTAAGAAGTAGGACTACTCTACCTGGTTACACATATAGAAGTAGGACTAGTCTACCTGGTTACACATATAGAAGTAGAACTAGGCTACCCGACAACACATATAGAAGTAGGACTAGTCTACCTGACAACACATATAGAAGTAGGACTAGTCTACCTGACAACACATATAGAGGTAGGACTAGTCTACCTGACAACACATACAGAAGTAGAACTAGTCTACCTGGTTACACATATAGAAGTAGGACTAGTCTACCTAGTTACACATATAGATGTAAAACTAGTCTACCTGGTTACACATATAGATGTAAAACTAGTCTACCTGGTTACACATATAGATGTAAAACTAGTCTACCTGGTTACACATATAGATGTAAAACTAGTCTACCTGTTACACATATAGAAGTAGGACTAGTCTACCTGGCCTGCACACAAATGTAGGCCTATAAATGTGCCCATTTGGGGATGTCTGATATTATTTCTGATTGTCTTAATGCACCACCACTGAGTTGTGCAGCCTCTCAAAGCACATTTTTTCTCACCTCAAACAGCAAGTAAACAAAGTCTAATCAAAGTCAATTGCAAAGGAGAATAACTCCTCAAAGTATTTGAAAAATATTTCCAGCTCTTGTCCTTTCGATAACCACTCGGCACAAAAGGGAAAAACGTAATGCGCTGATCCAGTGGAAATGTCAAAACACCTGATTACTTCTTATCCCTTTCACAAATAGCCTACAGCTGTGTCGGTCGAGAACTCACAGGCACGGGAAACCGAGGGCCCAGAATATTTTATACAATGTTTCAAGTTCGTTATGGACAGGCCATGTGATTTATAGGACAGTTATTTGCAATATTTTTATTTGTTGGCTTTATGTAGGCTATTTTTTACATAGGTGGCAATGGCAATAAAAGTTACTTTTAGATTTGTATAATTTTCATTTAGATAGAATGTAGATTAATCACAGACAATGATTTTGAGATACTATTATAAATGAAATGAAACTGTTCCAGTAAAATGAACATATGAAAATCATAACTGTCACCAGATCAGTAGAAATGGTAAGATACATTTGCACTCCAAATGTAGGTTGCTGACTGCTTGTGTAGCTTATTACCAGCAACGTCAGAATGTATGAAGGACAGCAAGAGGAGGTGGTTCAGGAAGAGTTTCTTCTCTTCTGGTTGGGCTGTATTGATGTAATGGCATGAAAATAAATGCTGAATATTATACAATGATTTATCAACAGCTCTAACAATTTGACCCTACAGGAAATCTACACTGGCAATTCTAGAATATACTATATAGCCTAGAAACCTGTTAAACTATCATTATGACATCATGGATGAATTCTAGAATATACTATATAGCCTAGAAACCTGTTAAACTATCATTATGACATCATGGATGAATTCTAGAATATACTATATATCCTAGAAACCTGGTTAAACTATCATTATGACATCATGGATGGCCAGTCCTTGTATTCATAGTGTAGTGAATTCAGGGGGTTGCCCTGAGCTGAACTCCAACCTGGGTCCAGTGACTGTCAAGCCAACACCTTATAACTGTTATGCCAAGATGTCTGAACTTCTTGACGAGGTCGCTAGGTTTTGGGTTACGGTTGATACAATAGCTTTCTCTATTAATTTGAGAGTGGTTACATTTCTCCAGACCCCATACCAGCCCCCATCCCTCAGCTGTTTACCAAACCAAGTCTCTCGGCAGCCATTTTGTTGCTGTTTAAATACTAGGTTGTCCCTTTAAAAAAGCCACACAAGAATCAATCAACCAATAACAAAGCTGTAATTCCACCACTATTTTGCTAATAAGATGATGGATGGGGCTGGAGAAATGTAACTACTTTCAAATTCATAGATAGACCTATGGATGCAAGGACTGTCCATCCATGATATCAACATTATAGTTTTAACTATGTTTTGAGGCTTTACAGTGTTGATTTACATTGTTTCTATACATTGAAGTAAAAAAAACTTATTTGGTGTTCTGATGGGGTACAACAGTTGAACTAAGCTCATGAGGCATGTGTTATATTCTTCAAGAATCAATGGCTATAAATAAATAATTTAAAAATCTAAATATGGATGTGGTAATTGCAGATTTCCCCTTTAACACCACACATCCTTCCAGTGACTGGAGCGAATTTCAAAATTTGCTGAAGCTGGAGACTTATATTTCCCTCACCAACTTTAAACATCAGCTATCTGAGCAGCTAACCGATCGCTGCAGCTGTATATGTACTTTTCTGCTCTTTTGCACACCAGTATCTCTACTTGCACATCATCATCTGCTCATTTATCACTCCAGTGTTAATCTGCTAAATTGTAATTCTTCGCTACTATGGACTATTCATTGCCTACCTCCTCATGCCTTTTGCACACACTATATATAGATTTTCTTTTTTTCTACTGTGTCATTGACTTGCTTATTGTGTTATTGGCTTGTTTATTGTTTATTCCATGTGTAACTATGTTGTTGTCTGTGTCACACTGCTTTGCTTTATCTTGGCCAGGTCGCAGTTGTAAATGAGAACTTGTTCTCAACTGGCCTACCTGGTTAAATACAAAAAGTCTTAACTTTTGACACCATGGCCACCTGGTTAAACTATCATTATGACATCATGGTCACTGTGTTAAACTATCATTATGACATCATAGCCACCTGGTTAAATAAAAAAATAAAACAGTTCAACAACTGCAGAGTTTGTGCCTCTGTTTTTAAGACAGTACTTACTAGTGTTAATCAGGGCCCGTTCATCGTTAGAACCATTGGATGCCTTAAGATGCGTTTGGGAAACCGAGCCCAGATATTCAGTTTCCTCCTCCTCTTCTTCCAATGTGACAGTCATCTCCCCATCCTCCTCTTTCACTCCAAAAACTGCAGCCTCCTCTTTCTCTTCCTCCTCTTCTTTTACTGAAACATCCTCTTCCTCTTTCAATCTGAACGCGTCTTCCTCTTCTTTCACTGTAACGTCTTTCTCTTCTTTTTTCACTGTAACAGCCTCACCCTCTACTTCTTGTTTTACTGTGATATCCTTCTCTTCCTTCTCCTCTTTGACGAGAGCTTCTTTCTCCGTCCAGCAGTCCCTCTCTTCATTAACAAGAGAGTACCTTAGTGACCTCATGGTTGGAGATGTTAGCTAGCTAGGCTAATGCTAACTTAACCAGCACCCTAGATGAATAATAAAAACAATACCGTAAATATGAAATTAAAACGGATAACTAACTAGACGACAGAAGTGGGTTTAAAATACAGTGGCTAATATACACTAAAGCGTCTAAAGAGCTTTATTGGTTCGTATATTTTGGCTAGCAAGCTACCGAGGTGGCTGACGAACTGTTGCTGCTGCTGAAAGAAGCGTTCCGTCCACTAGATTATACGTCACAGTAGCAGCATTGCCTTAAAGTCGCAGACCGCAATCTGCTGACTGGAGTGGGTAACGCAGTTGAGTAAAATGTAAATTTAATTTTCAGACAAAAAATTAAAGGGTAGGATTCAGGGAATTAGCTAGTCCTAAAATATTAATTAGCCCCCCCCCCCTAAATAAATCAATATCAGTCAATATATTTTACTAGGCACTAGGACCGGGGGAGGCTGCTGCTGCGCTAGTGACAGTTAGACTTTCTTCAGCAAAGATGGCGGACAGAAATACTAGGAGAGAGGGGTAACCCTACACAGAACTGAACTGAATCAAAGATGGCGGACAGAAATACTAGGAGAGAGGGGTAACACTACACAGAACTGAACTGAATCAAAGATGGCGGACAGAAATACTAGGAGAGAGGGGAACCCCTACACAGAACTGAATCAAAGATGGCGGACAGAAATACTAGGATGGAAGCAAATGTAAGGGATTATAACGTCATAACTAATCATGCAAAAACATGTACAGTTGACAGGAATGTTAGTTCATGTAGAGACAAACGATTATGCATTTTTTTTTATCATAAAGTTAATTCATGAAAATCGCGATTTAGCCAGCTAGCTGACTAGCTAACATTAGCCAGCTAGCTGACCCAGCTAACATTAGCCAGCTAGCTGGCTAGCTTTATGGGTGTTGTGACATGAGTATGAAATTGTAATTCTGGTTGTTTTAGGGACTCCTGAAACAACCAGCAAACCAGGCGGTTGATTTGTGAAACAGTGGATGTATAGAATCTAGCTAGCTGAAGAATTTACTGCAAATTGAATGTACAATTTTGTAAGCTTTCCTTGCTTATATTTGCTATGCAGATAGATGAAATCACGTAGCTAGCTATGTTCTTTCATATTGTGCAGTGGATGATTAAAATCCCTGTATACCCATGGATGTGTAGCTAGCTATCTAGCCGATCTGTGTATGGACCCAAACGTTTGGTATACATATTAGTTAAGAACCTAGCTATGAACCTCAGCTATCATAGCCAGTTGTATCAACTTCAAAACAGCCTGAATGACATTAATGAAGCCTATGGATTGAGTAGAATATAATATCATGTTGTGCCAAGGATGCAAGTCGTATATACATGTAGTTATTACCATGCATGAGATCCCCACATTGTAGCCTGTACATTTAATATATTCACTGATCATGTACTCTACCTTGGCAAATAAAGGTGCAGTTTAGGTATGAATGTCTTTGAGATGATTTTTCAGTCATATCCAATACCAGGAGAATCAAATTCCAGTCTTTGAATGACACTGTGTCTGCATGTATGTATTACAATTATACATTTCAACAGTGTTTACCAATCTTGGTCCTGGGACATCAATGGTTACACATTGTAACTAATAGACTAGAAACAGAATTTAACTAGTTAATTTATATATACAGAAATATAATGTTAAAAACCAGAACACTACACTTCCTATGCATCATGTAAATACTCCAACACTGGTTCATCTCAACATCTAATGCCCTTCATCTGCATTGATCTGATAAACACAGGATAGGTGGAGTATTTCATCACATTACACTTCATTTCAACCAGTAGAGAATGTGAAACGCTTTATTGAAAAGCTCATTATCCAAGTGTTATAAATACAGGTTCAATCTGTACTTCAATGCACATCTGTTGTGCATTATAAAAACAGAGGAAGAAAGAGGTGGCGAGAGAGGTGTAAAAGACAGAAAGGGAAAGAGGTAAGCACATAGGAGCAGGGAAGGCAGCACATGATTAATGAATCACAGTGCTACATAAATATTCTCTCAGTTCATCACAATTACATAGCAGTGTCTCTAGTCGGCCCACAGGTTATCTTAAAAGAGGGTGAGGTGGCGATGATGGGACTGGGGGTTGGCATCCTCTCACATCAAAACATATCTGCAGACGAGAGACAGATGGAGAGAGAGAGCATGTTTAAGCCTTGTGTTTTTATTCTAACATTGTTAGTCATCAATCAGGAGGTGAAATGCAAAACTGACCTGGGATCATTAACTCTGGGACTACTGCATCTATCTGTATTTCAATGTAAAGCATCTCTTTAATAATACTTCCTGTATAATATAAACTGACCTGGGATCATTAACTCTGGGACTACTGCATCTATCTGTATTTCAATGTAAAGCATCTCTTTAATAATACTTCCTGTATAATATAAACTGACCTGGGATCATTAACTCTGGGACTACTGCATCTCTATCTGTATTTCAATGTAAAGCATCTCTTTAATAATACTTCCTGTTGACCTGACCAAGTGACCTCTCACCTCAGCATGATCATGCTGTGTCCTCGATGTAGCCAGTTCAGATGCAGGAGGGGTTCACCGACACAGCTGATATAACCTAGAGGATTTAGGGAGAAGGGGAGAGAGGGATGAAGTGAAGGAGAGAGACTGTTATTGAGAAAATAAGGTAGTTAAAGTGACAGTGTTCAACAGGAATCTGTGTGTGGCCTCACCTGGTGTCCACACCACACTAAGTGGCTGCAGAGTACTTTATGCTGAAAAACATGAACGGACACACAAGGACAAACAATATAGCGTAGTTATAGAAATAATGAAGTGTCTTACTATTCTCCATGGTTGGCCCTCTTGCCTATTCTTTGAAGGTGGAAGGAGCCACAGTTATACACCTGAGCCTGCTTACTGCACAACACAATCCATCAATCAGATTGATACATGAGTGTGTAGGTGTGGGTTATAGGGTGTCTAATTGTTCTACATTTTTTCAATATGGGTGATTTAAAATAGCCTGTTTTGTTTTTGCACAGACATCACACCCTTACCTAAACAGCACCCTCACCTGAGAAGTAGAAATCAAAGGGAGACACACTAGGAATTGAATAACTGCAGTTGACATAGCTAAGTAAATGGAAGAATACTCTTATTGCAATGTGAATGGCTCTTAAAAGAGCCTTTGGTTGTGCATAGTGTAGTCTATGGTGTTGCCAGGGAACAGCACCCTCTTAAAAGAGCCTTTGGTTGTGCATAGTGTAGTCTATGGTGTTGCCAGGGAACAGCACCCTCTTAAAAGAGCCTTTGGTTGTGCATAGTGTAGTCTATGGTGTTACCAGGGAACAGCGCCCTCGTTGAAGAAGTAGGAGGTGAAGATCTCCTGCACACGGATTGCCTCTCTTGCTGCGTTGTTGGACCCCATCCTTGAAACATCCTGCAGAGCAGCAGACTCCTCCTCTGGGACACGGCGGCGAGCTGCAGATCCCCTCCTGGTCCTCGTGTCCATCCTCATGAAGTTACGCAGAACACAGGTAGCCTTCACACACCTGAATTCCTCCAGGAGGCAGTCCCAGATGACCCAACCTTGCAGTGCCCTACACGGTAACTGTAGGCAATCGTTTTGAAGGAATCTCCAGTTACAAGGCATCTGTAGGAATATGGAAGACAATGTAATTATTAGACTGTTACATCAACAGGTCATTGTGGATTACTAAAGTATAATATCCCTGATAACAAATCATGATAACATTGGATTGATAGATGCATGGGCACACATATGTACATGTGTAGCATGTGACAATAACAGGATCATATCAAGGATGGCATCACAAATGAATACATAAATACCACTTGAAGCTTGATGATGAGTTGATCATTTGAATCAGCTGTGCAGTGCTGAGGCAAAAACAACAATGTGCCTCTGAGTCCCCAGGACTGAGAACCACTGCTCCTCATTGGGACCTCTTCATATGTAGACTGGCTTTCATAGCGCTCTTTATCTGAGGACAGAAAACCTCACAAGAAACACACTTCATTATAGTCAAATTACACCACACTGAATATTATGTTACTATTATCTCTGTCCTCACTTCTAGGGACAGGAACTACACAAAAGTACCTGCCCTATCCAGAATAGCCTCCTTTCTCACTGACAGTTGGTGATGCTATCCTTTCACCCTCTTCCATGGCTGTTAGCTGGCTACCTACAAATGCATTTGGAGTTTGTTTTTTACAGTGATAAATACATCAAGATAGCTAGCTAATATGAAGTTAGGTAGCTGATGATATTTAATTAACTTAGCTAGCTATCTATACAGTCTTTGAAGTTGGCTAGATAGCTAGCTAACCAACTAGATTTGAGTTAGCCTGCACTGTAGCTAGTTAGCTAATAATACATAGATTTTGAAAATGTAAAGAAAAACTATTTACTTACTTGAACAGGTTCTCCCAGCCATGTGGACAACTGGCAACAGGGCAGCAAAGTTTGTCCCCAGAGCGTTTTAGAGGATATTACTATTGAACTATGTACCCATTTAATAACCAGACCTTCATACAAACTTGCTCTGCTGAATTCTTGACGGAGTCACAACGGGCAGGCAGAGCGGCACACAGCAGTTTACCGCTATTTATCTAGTGTACATTCACCCTCAGTCACCTTGTCCTAGAGAGATTTACATGGTTATCAAAACGTCACACCAGGGTGAGCCTAAACAAAACACAGCCCTGTGGGGAAAATGAATGGTGGAAAAACGATGTGAACCATTTCCCTGTTTGACCTGTAGTTGTTATGGATATTATGACTCTACAGCGCCCCCCAGTGGACGGGTCACAATATGTTCCATTGATAAAGCAGACTTAATTTAACCTCCATGACGGGTCACAATATGTTCCATTGATAAAGCAGACTTTATTTAACCTCCATGACGGGTCACAATATGTTCCATTGATAAAGCAGACTTTATTTAACCTCCATGACTGGTCACAATATGTTCCATTGATAAAGCAGACTTTATTTAACCTTCATGACGGGTCACAATATGTTCCATTGATAAAGCAGACTTTATTTAACCTCCATGACTGGTCACAATATGTTCCATTGATAAAGCAGACTTTATTTAACCTCCATGACGGGTCACAATATGTTCCATTGATAAAGCAGACTTTATTTAACCTCCATGACGGGTCACAATATGTTCCATTGATAAAGCAGACTTTATTTAACCTCCATGACGGGTCACAATATGTTCCATTGATAAAGCAGACTTTATTTAACCTCCATGACGGGTCACAATATGTTCCATTGATAAAGCAGACTTTATTTAACCTCCATGACGGGTCACAATATGTTCCATTGATAAAGCAGACTTTATTTAACCTCCATGACGGGTCACAATATGTTCCATTGATAAAGCAGACTTTATTTAACCTCCATGACGGGTCACAATATGTTCCATTGATAAAGCAGACTTTATTTAACCTTCATGACATCTTGTTTTTACATGACGTTGTAGATTGCAGCGGTATATAGTATGTATTTAGGATGTTTTCAGCGTGTTTTTAACCCTTTCAGACAATGGATTAATCGCAATTTTAAAAAACAGTACACTAACATTACACTAAGTAAACTCAATTTTGACAGTCCAAACAAAAACACACATTCTCAGTCAAAAACACAAGTCAGAACACATCCTCTCTATTCTCTCATGTGTTTTCAGGTACTCTGACTGGGAAAATGTCTTTCCACAATGAGAGCAGGGGTATGTCTTCTCCTCCTGTGTATTTGTATGTATTCTTTCATGCTCTTTCAGGTACCTTAACCGGGTAAATCTCTTTCCACACTGGGAGCAGCGGTACATCTTCTTGTGTTCTCTCATGCTGGTTCAGGTTTCCTAACTGGGAACATTGGAAAGGCTTTTTTCCTGTGTGTGTCTCTTATGTGTTTTCAGGCTCCCTAACTGAGTACAACTCTTTCCACACTGGGAGCAGTGATGTCGTCCTGCTGGTTTGGACGTCTCTGAGTCTGGTTCCCCTGAAGGACTCTTCCTGCTGTCAGAAGGAGAGTCTGGTCTCTCTCCTGTCAAAGACAAACAGATTATTTAATTAAACAGACTTGAATGAAACCTCCACATGATAAAACTTCCTATGACGTTTAATCTAGACTAGATCCCTCAATCACCTGAAGTCAGTTTTCACAAGTATTATTAAACCGACTTCAAAATGCAGGTCTCTATGTGCTTCTTAGGATGTCTGTCAGAGCAGCTCATAGATTACTGCACCTGTACATAGCCCATATATAATTTAGCCCAAACAACTACCTCTTTCCCTACTGTATTTATTTATTTAGCGCCTTTGCACCCCATTATTTTTATCTCTACTTTGCACATTCTTCCACTGCAAACCAACCATTCCAGTGTTTTTACTTGCTATATTGTATTTACTTCGCCACCATGGCCTTTTTTATATTTTTATTTTATTTTTATATTTATTTATTTTGCCTTCACCTCCCTTATCTCACCTCACTTGCTCACATTGTATATAGACTTATTTTTCTACTGTATTATTGACTGTATGTTTGTTACACTCCATGTGTAACTCTGTGTTGTTGTATGTGTCGAACTGCTTTGTTTATCTTGGCCAGGTCGCAGTTGTAAATGAGAACTTGTTCTCAACTTGCCTACCTGGTTGAACAAAGGTGAAATAAAAAAATAAAATAAAAAAATGTCCAGCCAGGTGATTCACTTCTAACTTAAGTCTTGCAGGTGTTTACATGGTTTGACACATCTGCCAGGTGATTCACTTCTAACTTAAGTCTTGCAGGTGTTTACATGGTTTGAGACATCTGCCAGGTGATTCACTTCTAACTTAAGTCTTGCAGGTGTTTACATGGTTTGACACATCTGCCAGGTGATTCACTTCTAACCAAAGTCTTGCAGGTGTTTACATGTTTTGACACATCTGCCAGGTGATTAAAAATCTAATTTCAGTACCAGTGTATTATATATATATTTTTCCACCAATGTCATGAAATCCAATTGCAACTCCTCAATGGACTCGGGGGAGAGGCGAAGGTCGAGAGCCATGTGTCCTCCGAAACACGACCCTGACAAGCCGCATTTCCAATCTTGACACACTGCTCGCTTAACCTGGAAGTGATACTGCCTGGATTAGAACCATAAAATGATGCAGCTAATGATCATTAGATTAGAATCAGGGACTGTAGTTAGGCCTCTAGTTTCGCCAATGACAAGCATATCCATTACATGATGCAGCCACCATCATGCTTGAAAATATGTAGTCAGTGATGTGTTGAATTTGCCCCAAACATAACGCTTTTGTATTCAGGATATAAAGTTAATTTCTTTGCCACATTGTTTTTCAGTATTACTTTAGTGCCTATGCAGACGACACACAATTAATCTTCTCCTTTCCCCCCTCTGATAACCAGGTGGCGAATCGCATCTCTGCATGTCTGGCAGACATATCAGTGTGGATGACGGATCACCACCTCAAGCTGAACCTCGGAAAGACGGAGCTGCTCTTCCTCCCGGGGAAGGACTGCCCGTTCCATGATCTCGCCATCACGGTTGACAACTCCATTGTGTCCTCCTCCCAGAGTGCTAAGAACCTTGGCGTGATCCTGGACAACACCCTGTCGTTCTCAACTCACATCAAGGCGGTGACCCGTTCCTGTAGGTTCATGCTCTACAACATTCGCAGAGTACGACCCTGCCTCACACAGGAAGCAGCGCAGGTCCTAATCCAGGCACTTGTCATCTCCCGTCTGGACTACTGCAACTCGCTGTTGGCTGGGCTCCCTGCCTGTGCTATTAAACCCCTACAACTCATCCAGAACGCCGCAGCCCGTCTGGTGTTCAACCTTCCCAAGTTCTCTCACGTCACCCCGCTCCTCCGCTCTCTCCACTGGCTTCCAGTTGAAGCTCGCATCCGCTACAAGACCATGGTGCTTGCCTACGGAGCTGTGAGGGGAACGGCACCTCCGTACCTTCAGGCTCTGATCAGGCCCTACACCCAAACAAGGGCACTGCGTTCATCCACCTCTGGCCTGCTCGCCTCCCTACCTCTGAGGAAGTACAGTTCCCGCTCAGCCCAGTCAAAACTGTTCGCTGCTCTGGCACCCCAATGGTGGAACAAACTCCCTTACGACGCCAGGTCAGCGGAGTCAATCACCACCTTCCGGAGACACCTGAAACCCCACCTCTTTAAGGAATACCTAGGATAGGATAAAGTAATCCTTCTAACCCCCCCCTCCCCCTTAAAAGAGTTAGATGCACTATTGTAAAGTGGTTGTTCCACTGGATATCATAAGGTGAATGCACCAATTTGTAAGTCGCTCTGGATAAGAGCGTCTGCTAAATGACTTAAATGTAAATGTGCCTTATTGCAAACAGAATGCATGTTTTGGAATATTTGTATTCTGTACAGGCTTCCTTCTTTTCACTCTGTCATTTAGGTTAGTATTGTGGAGTAACTACAATGTTGTTGATCCATCCTCAGTTTTCTGCAGCAGCTACTCTTCCTGGGGTTTATTATGGAGCCCCATTAGTTCCTGCCACCCTTTGCATGCACTTCTTTGTGAGGCGTTGGAAAACCTCCCTGGTCTTTGTGGTTGAATCTGTGTTTGAAATTCACTGCTCGACTGAGGGACATTACAGATAATTGTATGTGTGGGGTACAGAGATGAGGTAGTCATTCAGACATCATGTTAAACACTATTATTGCACACAGAGTGAGTCCCTGCAACTTATTATGTGACTTGTTAAGCAAAATCTTTACTCCTGAACTTATTTCAGCTTTTAATTACATTTGTAAACATTTCCACTTTGACATTATGGGGTATTGAATCCATTTAACCCCAGTATCTCTACTTGCACATTCATCTTCTGCTATTCACATTCACATTCCCTACCATTCCAGCGTTTAATTGCTATATTGTAATTACTTCGCCACCATGGTCTATTTATTGCCTTATCTCTCTTATCCTACCTTATTTGCACATGCTGTATATAGATTTTTCTACTGTATAATTGATTGTATTTTGTTTATTCCATGTGTAACTCTGTGTTGTTGTATGTGTCATTGCAAATGAGAACTTGTTCTCAACTAGTCTACCTGGTTAAATAAAAATAATTTTTAAATTCAGGATGTAACACAACAACATGTGGGACCAGTCAAGGGGTTCTGTAACGGGGGGGGGGGGGTGAAATCAGACGCAGGAACAGCAGAGCTTCAATACGGTGATCTTTAATGCAAACCAAAATGTCCAACACTTACTTACTGGGTGTCATAAACACCTGTCTACAAACACGGGAGACAAACCCAGCACACAATACAATAACCACTCCCGAAATCCACAGCTACAGACGAACAATCCCCGCACAAAGAAGCATACAGGCTGGCTGACTAATAAAGCCACACTAATTACCAATTACCTCAAACCAGGTGATACAAATAAACACATAAGGAGGGGGAGGAAAAAGAGTCAGTGGCAGCTAGTAGGCCGGTGACGACGACCGCCGAGCGCCACCCGAACGGGAAGGAGAGCCTGCCTCGGTTGAAGTCGTGACAGGTGTGAATACTTTCTGAAGTCTCTGTATATATAAAACTCCCCCCACCCAGCAATCTAATAGCATCAGTAAAATCTGTTGAAATAAAACCACAGATAAATATACCTAACATAGTACAATCTAATAGCATCAGTAAAATCTGTTGAAATAAAACCACAGATAAATATACCTAACATAGTACAATCTAATAGCATCAGTAAAATCTGTTGAAATAAAACCACAGATAAATATACCTAACATAGTACAATCTAATAGCATCAGTAAAATCTGTTGAAATAAAACCACAGATAAATATACCTAACATAGTACAATCTAATAGCATCAGTAAAATCTGTTGAAATAAAACCACAGATAAATATACCTAACATAGTACATCTATTAAACAATACATCACAATACAGCAGAAATAGTTACACATTATAGAGATCCATTCCTGGATGTACAGGTCTGTTGGATAAACCTTCAGAAATAGTTACACATTATAGAGATCCATTCATGGATGTACAGGTCTGTTGGATAAACCTCCAGAAATAGTTACACATTATAGAGATCCATTCCTGGATGTACAGGTCTGTTGGATAAACCTCCAGAAATAGTTACACATTATAGAGATCCATTCATGGATGTACAGGTCTGTTGGATAAACCTTCAGAAATAGTTACACATTATAGAGATCCATTCATGGATGTACAGGTCTGTTGGATAAACCTTCAGAAATAGTTACACATTATAGAGATCCATTCCTGGATGTACAGGTCTGTTGGATAAACCTTCAGAAATAGTTACACATTATAGAGATCCATTCATGGATGTACAGGTCTGTTGGATAAACCTTCAGAAATAGTTACACATTATAGAGATCCATTCCTGGATGTACAGGTCTGTTGGATAAACCTTCAGAAATGTCCGCTGCTGATTTCTTCCAGGTGTCCATAGCGGACACCCTGGTCCTGTGAATCCTGGCCGTGGACAAATTCTCAGTCAGAAACACAAGTCAGAACACAGCCTCTCTATTCTCTCGTGTGTTTTCAGGTCCTCTGACTGGGAAAATGTCTTTCCACAATGAGAGCAGTGGTATGTCTTCTCCTCCTGTGTATTAGTATGTTGGAAAGGTTTTTCTCCTGTGTGTTTTCTCTCATGCGTTTTCAGACTCCCTGACCACCTAAAACTGTTTCCACAGTGAGAACAGTGATACGGCTTTTCTCCTGTGTGTATTCTCTCATGCATTTTCAGATACCTTGACCACCCAAAACTCTTTCCACAGTGAGAACAGTGATACGGCTTTTCTCCTGTGTGTATTCTCTCATGCATTTTCAGACTCCTTGACCACCTAAAACCCTTTCCACAGTGAGAACAGTGATACGGCTTTTCTCCTGTGTGTATTCTCTCATGCATTTTCAGGTTCCCTGACACCCTAAAACTCTTTCCACAGTGAGAACAGTGATACGGCTTTTCTCCTGTGTGTATTCTCTCATGCGTTTTCAGACTCACTAACCACCTAAAACTCCTTCCACAGTGAGAACAGTGGTAGGGCTTTTCTCCTGTATGTATTCTCTCATGCATTTTCAGGCTCCCTAACCACCTAAAACTCTTAATAGATAATGTCATGGTTACAGGCTGAGCAGAGATCTATAATAATAGATAATGTCATGTTTACAGGCTGAGCAGAGCTCTGTAATAATAGATAATGTCATGTTTATAGGCTGAGCAGAGCTCTATAATAATAGATAATGTCATGTTTACAGGCTGAACAGAGCTCTATAATAATAGAGAATGTCATGTTTACAGGCTGAGCAGAGCTCTGTAATAATAGATAATGTCATGTTTATTGGCTGAGCAGAGCTCTATAATAATAGATAATGTCATGTTTATAGGCTAAACAGAGCTCTATAATAATAGATCATGTCATGTTTATAGGCTGAGCAGAGCTCTATAATAATAGATAATGTCATGTTTATAGGCTGAACAGAGATGGTTGTTTGCCATTCTGTGAGACAATTAAGAGGTGTTTTTTTTTTGGGGGGGGGGGGGGGGGGGGGACTCTGATGGTATACACATGTCACAGTTAAGCAATAAGCCCCGAGGAAGTGTGGTATATGGCCAATATAGCATGGTTAAAGACTGTCCTTAAGCACGACGCAACGCAGAGTGCCTGGATACAGCCCTTAGCCGTGGTATATTGGCCATATATCACAAACCCCTGGGGTGGATTATTGCAATTATAAACTGGTTACCAACGTAATTAGAACAGTAAAAATACATGTTTTGTCATACCCATGCTATACGGCCTGATATACCACGGCTGTCAGCCAATCAGCATTCAGGGCTTTAACCACCCATTTTAAAATGTAGCTTTAACATTATATTATCACATTAATTCCTATAGTACAGAACAACATTTTCAAGTATAGAATTTCAGTAGCATGCTGCTTAAAAACCACACATTCATTCAAAACCTTTAGATAGTTAGAGCCCGTTTTTAAGACAGTACTTACTGGTGGTAATCAGATCTCCTGACTCCTCTGTCAATATGACCGTTATCTCTCCCTCTTTCTCCTTCTTCACTCCAAAAACTGCATCCTCCTCTTTCTCTTCCTCCTCCTCTTCTTTCACTGTAACATCTTCCTCCTCTTTCACTCTGAACGCGTCTTCCTCTTCTTTCACTGAAACGTCTTTCTCTTCTTCTTTCAACGTAACAGCCTCACCCTCTACTTCTTGTTTTACTGTGACATCCTCTTCTTCCTTCTCCTCTTTCACGACAATGTTCAGCCCCAGAGCTTCTTTCTCCGTCCAGCAGATCACCTCTTCTTTAACTGGAGGGGAGAAGTTTAGGGAGCTCATGGTCGGGGATGTTAGCTAGCTAGTTAGCATTAGCGACTAGCCTAGCGCTTGGCAAATTTAAGACGTCTGCCTGACTAACAACGTAAATATGAAAATAAATGGGGCAACTCGCTATAAAACAGAAGTATGTCTAAAACACATAGGCAAATCTGCACTGAAACAGTCTGAAAAGCTTGAATGTTTAGGCCATGTCGCCTAGCAAGCTACTGAAGTGACTGACTCGCTGTTGTTGTTGAAGTGTCCCGTCCACTAGATTATACGTCACACTGGTAGCATCGTCTTCAGCTGACTGGAGTGGGTAACGCAGTATAAGGAAATGTTTATTTTATTTCCTGACAAAAAATTGTATTTTAATGTGTATTTCATTAAATAATATTATATTGATACGTCCAAAGGAAAGCATGTGTTGATTGATTAGTGAAGATGTGTAATGAATGAGAATTTAAACTTTACATCTCACGCTGCATTTAAGGCTTTGTCATATTCATTCAGTCAAACAAACGCTCTGCAGCGTATGGTTTAACAGTGATCTACGTTCTATGAAAGCTGCTGGGAGCAAACTGGAGAATAGCTAGAGGAAAACAACGCTAACTGTGCATCCCCAGACCCTGGTATATCACCAGACTGCATACAAACCTAACTGCATCCATAGTCCCTGGTATATCACCAGACTGCATACAAACCTAACTGCATGCATTGTCCCTTGTATATCACCAGACTACATACAAACCTAACTGCATCCCCAGTCCCTGGTATATCACCAGACTGCATACAAACCTAACTGCATCCATAGTCCCTGGTATATCACAAAACTACATACAAACCAAACTGCATCCCCAGTCCCTGATATATCACCAGACTGCATACAAACCTAACTGCATGCCCAGTCCCTGGTATATCACCAGACTGCATACAAACCTAACTGCATCCCCAGTCCCTGGTATATCACCAGACTGCATACAAACCTAACTGCATCCCCAGTCCCTGGTATATCACCAGACTACATACAAACCTAACTGCATCCCCAGTCCCTGGTATATCACCAGACTGCATCCCCAGTCCCTGGTATATCACCAGACTGCATACAAACCTAACTGCATGCCCAGTCCCTGGTATATCACCAGACTGCATACAAACCTAACTGCATGCATTGTCCCTGGTATATCACCAGACTGCATACAAACCTAACTGCATCCCCAGTCCCTGGTATATCACCAGACTGTACAAACCTAACTGCATCCCCAGGCCCTGGTATATCACCAGACTGCATACAAACCTAACTGCATCCCCAGACCCTGGTATATCAACAGACTGCATACAAACCTAACTGCATCCCCAGTCCCTGGTATATCACCAGACTGCATACAAACCTAACTGCATCCCCAGTCCCTGGTATATCACCAGACTGCATACAAACCTAACTACATCCCCAGTCCCTGGTATATCACCAGACTGCATACAAACCTAACTGCATCCCCAGTCCCTGGTATATCACCAGACTGCATACAAACCTAACTGCATCCCCAGTCCCTGGTATATCACCAGACTGCATACAAACCTAACTGCATCCCCAGTCCCTGGTATATCACCAGACTACATACAAACCTAACTGTATCCCCAGTCCCTGGTATATCACCAGACTGCATACAAACCTAACTACATCCCCAGTCCCTGGTATATCACCAGACTGCATACAAACCTAACTGCATCCCCAGTCCCTGGTATATCACCAGACTGCATACAAACCTAACTGCATGCATAGTCCCTGGTATATCACCAGACTGCATACAAACCTAACTGCATCCCCAGTCCCTGGTATATCACCAGACTGTACAAACCTAACTGCATCCCCAGTCCCTGGTATATCACCAGACTGTACAAACCTAACTGTATCCCCAGTCCCTGGTATATCACCAGACTGCATACAAACCTAACTGCATCCCCAGTCCCTGGTATATCACCAGACTACATACAAACCTAACTGCATCCCCAGTCCCTGGTATATCACCAGACTGCATACAAACCTAACTGCATGCCCAGTCCCTGGTATATCACCAGACTGCATACAAACCTAACTACATCCCCAGTATATCACCAGACTGCATACAAACCTAACTGCATCCCCAGGCCCTGGTATATCACCAGACTGCATCCCCAGGCCCTGGTATATCACCAGACTGTACAAACCTAACTGCATCCCCAGGCCCTGGTATATCACCAGACTGCATCCCCAGGCCCTGGTATATCACCAGACTGTACAAACCTAACTGCATCCCCAGGCCCTGGTATATCACCAGACTGCATACCAACCTAACTGCATCCCCAGGCCCTGGTATATCACCAGACTGCATACAAACCTAACTGCATCCCCAGTCCCTGGTATATCACCAGACTGTATACACACCTAACTGCATCCCCAGTCCCTGGTATATCACCAGACTGCATACAAACCTAACTGCATCCCCAGTATATCAACAGACTGTACAAACCTAACTGCATCCCCAGGCCCTGGTATATCACCAGACTGCATACAAACCTAACTGCATCCCCAGTCCCTGGTATATCACCAGACTGCATACAAACCTAACTGCATGCATAGTCCCTGGTATATCACCAGACTGCATACCAACCTAACTGCATGCATAGTCCCTGGTATATCACCAGACTGCATACAAACCTAACTGCATCCCCAGTCCCTGGTATATCACCAGACTGCATACAAACCTAACTGCATCCCCAGTCCCTGGTATATCATCAGACTGTATACACACCTAACTACATCCATAGTCCCTGGTATATCACCAGACTGCATACAAACCTAACTGCATCCCCAGGCCCTGGTATATCAACAGACTGTACAAACCTAACTGCATCCCCAGGCCCTGGTATATCACCAGACTGCATACAAACCTAACTGCATGCATAGTCCCTGGTATATCACCAGACTGCATACAAACCTAACTGCATCCCCAGTCCCTGGTATATCACCAGACTGTATACACACCTAACTACATCCATAGTCCCTGGTATATCAACAGACTGTACAAACCTAACTGCATCCCCAGTCCCTGGTATATCACCAGACTGCATACAAACCTAACTGCATGCATAGTCCCTGGTATATCACCAGACTGCATACAAACCTAACTGCATCCCCAGTCCCTGGTATATCACCAGACTGCATACAAACCTAACTGCATCCCCAGGCCCTGGTATATCAACAGACTGCATACAAACCTAACTACATCCCCAGTATATCACCAGACTGCATACAAACCTAACTGCATCCTCAGGCCCTGGTATATCACCGGACTGCATACAAACCTAACTGCATCCCCAGGCCCTGGTATATCAACAGACTGTACAAACCTAACTGCATCCCCAGTCCCTGGTATATCATCAGACTGCATACAAACCTAACTGCATCCCCAGGCCCTGGTATATCACCAGACTGCATACACACCTAACTGCATGCATAGTCCCTGGTATATCACCAGACTGCAGACAAACCTAACTGCATCCCCAGTCCCTGGTATATCACCAGACTGCATACAAACCTAACTGCATCCCCAGTATATCACCAGACTGCATACAAACCTAACTGCATGCCCAGTCCCTGGTATATCACCAGACTGTACAAACCTAACTGCATCCCCAGTCCCTGGTATATCACCAGACTGCATACAAACCTAACTGCATCCCCAGTCCCTGGTATATCACCAGACTACATACAAACCTAACTGCATCCCCAGTCCCTGGTATATCACCAGACTGTATACAAACCTAACTGCATGCATAGTCCCTGGTATATCACCAGACTGCATACAAACCTAACTGCATCCCCAGTCCCTGGTATATCACCAGACTGCATACAAACCTAACTGCATCCATAGTCCCTGGTATATCACCAGACTACATACAAACCTAACTGCATCCCCAGTCCCTGGTATATCACCAGACTGTACAAACCTAACTGCATCCCCAGTATATCACCAGACTACATACAAACCTAACTGCATCCCCAGGCCCTGGTATATCACCAGACTGCATACAAACCTAACTGCATCCCCAGTCCCTGGTATATCACCAGACTGTACAAACCTAACTGCATCCCCAGTCCCTGGTATATCACCAGACTGTACAAACCTAACTGCATGCCCAGTCCCTGGTATATCACCAGACTGCATCCTCAGTCCCTGGTATATCACCAGACTGCATACAAACCTAACTGCATGCATAGTCCCTGGTATATCACCAGACTGTACAAACCTAACTGCATCCCCAGTCCCTGGTATATCACCAGGCTGCATACAAACCTAACTGCATCCCCAGTCCCTGGTATATCACCAGACTGTACAAACCTAACTGCATCCCCAGTCCCTGGTATATCACCAGACTGCATACAAACCTAACTGCATCCCCAGGCCCTGGTATATCACCAGACTGCATACAAACCTAACTGCATCCCCAGTCCCTGGTATATCACCAGACTGCATACAAACCTAACTGCATCCCCAGTCCCTGGAATATCACCAGACTGCATACAAACCTAACTGCATCACCAGGCCCTGGTATATCACCAGACTGCATACAAACCTAACTGCATGCATAGTCCCTGGTATATCACCAGACTGCATACAAACCTAACTGCATGCATAGTCCCTGGTATATCACCAGACTGCATACAAACCTAACTGCATGCATAGTCCCTGGTATATCACCAGACTGCTGTGACGACCCTCCCACTCTGTCTGCAGAATTCTTTCTCTTTGCTCTTGTTTTCCTTAATAGGATGTAGGTGGGCGGAGCCGGGAGGGTCTTCAGTGAAATGGGACACACCTGGGCTCGGGTGTGTTCCAGGATAAATGCACCTCTTCCCCAGTCATTGAGGAGACTCTCTCCATGCAGACACAGACAGATTTTGGTTGTTTGGGCTCGGGTGTGTCCCAGGATAAATGCACCTCTTCCCCAGTCATTGAGGAGACTCTCTCCATGCAGACAGACAGATTTTGGTTGTTTGGGCTCAGGTGTGTCCCAGGATAAATGCACCTCTTCCCCAGTCATTGAGGAGACTCTCTCCATGCAGACACAGACAGATTTTGGTTGTTTGGGCTCGGGTGTGTCCCAGGATAAATGCACCTCTTCCCCAGTCATTGAGGAGACTCTCTCCATGCAGACACAGACAGATTTTGGTTGTTTGCGTTGGCACCTTTCAACACCCCTCATTATCACATGTAAACACGCGACCAATCACTTACACTACTGACTAAACACACACACCAGTGTTAATTGTATTTACTTTACTTCAGTTAATAAATATATTTTGTTATTCTTTATCTCCACGTTGTCTCACTTTTTGTCACGGTCTTCGAGCCGGTTCGTGACACTATGGTCAGCAAGCTGTAGCCCAACTAATGGAGACCAGTTAGAACCCAACTAACAAAACCCAACTAAAACAGGACTGCAGAACAAAAGAGGCATACAGAATGATGGCAGGGAAAATCCCCATCATTCAAAATAGATAGATTGCATGATGGTGAAACAAAGCTTCCTGAAGCATTGACGCTTTACAACCAATAGTCTCAAAAATAGGTTCATCACTCAAGGCTTTGAGCAACACATAATTTAGAATAGCCAAATTATTATAGATGACGTCCCACACCGTAGCAGCATAGCCTTTATGTCATTATTATAGATGACGTCCCACACCGTAGCAGCATAGCCTTTATGTCATTATTATAGATGACGTCCCACACCGTAGCAGCATAGCCTTTATGTCATTATTATAGATGACATCCCACACCGTAGCAGCATAGCCTTTATGTCATTATTATAGATGACATCCCACACCGTAGCAGCATAGCCTTTATGTCATTATTATAGATGACATCCCACACCGTAGCAGCATAGCCTTTATGTCATTATTATAGATGACATCCCACACCGTAGCAGCATAGCCTTTATGTCATTATTATAGATGACGTCCCACACCGTAGCAGCATAGCCTTTATGTCATTATTATAGATGACATCCCACACCGTAGCAGCATAGCCTTTATGTCATTATTATAGATGACATCCCACACCGTAGCAGCATAGCCTTTATGTCATTATTATAGATGACGTCCCACACCGTAGCAGCATAGCCTTTATGTCATTATTATAGATGACATCCCACACCGTAGCAGCATAGCCTTTATGTCATTATTATAGATGACATCCCACACCGTAGCAGCATAGCCTTTATGTCATTATTATAGATGACATCCCACACCGTAGCAGGATAGCCTTTATGTCATTATTATAGATGACATCCCACACCGTAGCAGCATAGCCTTTATGTCATTATTATAGATGACATCCCACACCGTAGCAGCAAAGCCTTTATGTCATTATTATAGATGACGTCCCACACCGTAGCAGCATAGCCTTTATGTCATTATTATAGATGACGTCCCACACGGTAGCAGCATAGCCTTTATGTCATTATTATAGATGACATCCCACACGGTAGCAGCATAGCCTTTATGTCATTATTATAGATGACATCCCACACCGTAGCAGCATAGCCTTTATGTCATTATTATAGATGACATCCCACACCGTAGCAGCATAGCCTTTATGTCATTATTATAGATGACATCCCACACCGTAGCAGCATAGCCTTTATGTCATTATTATAGATGACATCCCACACCGTAGCAGCATAGCCTTTATGTCATTATTATAGATGACGTCCCACACCTTAGCAGCATAGCCTTTATGTCATTATTATAGATGACATCCCACACCGTAGCAGCATAGCCTTTATGTCATTATTATAGATGACATCCCACACCGTAGCACGTAGCAGCATAGCCTTTATGTCATTATTATAGATGACATCCCACACCGTAGCAGCATAGCCTTTATGTCATTATTATAGATGACGTCCCACACCGTAGCACGTAGCAGCATAGCCTTTATGTCATTATTATAGATGACGTCCCACACCGTAGCAGCATAGCCTTTATGTCATTATTATAGATGACGTCCCACACCGTAGCAGCATAACCTTTATGTCATTTACTAAACCACTGGCCGTGTTTGAGAGCATCAAATCCATGCTGCATTGTGGGTAAATTGTGACTGGCTGACTGATTTATAAATAATAATGAGTAGTTATTTATGATGTAAGGTGATTTGTAGATCAGTCAGTCGCCTGCAGTTTCGAACCAGCCCAATACCAAACCAATCAGGTGGTTGTTCAATGAAATTAAGCTTCAGACGTCATTGATGACGTGCTGCTGATAAAGTGATACAGGCATCAACACAAAAAAAGTTTACTGCTTTCAATGCAGTGATTCAATTCAATTCAATGATACCTCCGGTATCAAACATAACATCCATATCGAAAAGTTGACAAAACAAAAAGGAGCAAGTAGGTTGATTTCCTCTGTCATTTTGAGCCCACGGCAAGAAGGCACCAGAGCCTACCGTGCTAATGGGTTCCCACTAGATAACACAACCACACAGTTAATGAAAAGCATGAGGTGAAGCTTGAGCTAGATATCAACCTATCGAGCTAGTGTGACCTTCCTGGTCTCTCAAGTCAGTGAGTCAACACAGGAAGGAGCAATGGATGGATAGTTCATTTATTTCCAAAGCTGCAATGATGGGACACACACAGTATGGATGACATCCCACAGACCCAGTATTTCTTCCAATGTTTTTCATAAGATGGACCAAAATATGTGTTGCTTTTACACATATTTGTTCATTGGTTTAGCAAGAGTCTGTTGATTGTCAGTCATTGGGTTCATTTCTACAATATGTTCAAATCAAGCTTTATTTATACAGCACATTTCAGACATGGATGCAATGTAACAGTATAACTTTACGTCATCCCCTCGCCCCGGGCGCGAACCTGGGACCCTCTGCACACATCAACCACGAAGCATTGTTACTCCACAAAGGCCGCAGAGCAAGGGCAACACTACTTCTAGGTTTCAGAGCAGGTGACGTAACTGATTGAAATGCTACTAGCGCGTACCCGCTAACTAGCTAGCCATTTCACATCCGTTACACAACACAATGGCTTCACAGGAAAAAACAATGAAAATAAACAGAATATTAGTATAATAATATAATATAATAATTAGAATATAATATTTAGTACACAACAAACATAAGAGGATGAAAAACAGAAGAATAACAACTGAAAGACTAATGAACATCCCAAGGAAAATCCATTGATTAAAATATTAACAATTGGATGCAACATCCAACCCGAACGAGATGGACAAGCCAGCACAGGTGTAACACATTCTGACTAACGAGATGGACAAGCCAACACAGGTGTACCACATTCTGACTAACGAGATGGACAAGCCAACACAGGTGTACCACATTCTGACTAACGAGATGGACAAGCCAGCACAGGTGTAACACATTCTGACTAACGAGATGGACAAGCCAACACAGGTGTACCACATTCTGACTAACGAGATGGACAAGCCAACACAGGTGTACCACATTCTGACTAACGAGATGGACAAGCCAGCACAGGTGTACCACATTCTGACTAACGAGATGGACAAGCCAACACAGTTGTAACACATACTGACTAACGAGGTGACACAAATCAGTGCGTCCTATGTGCTAATGAGCTATACGTGCTAACGAGCTATACGTGTTAAAGTCCAACCTCAAAATATAAATGAAAAACCGAAGCCTGTAACACCTTCCCCCTTAAGACAACAAATAAATCCTATATTTTCGTTGGACAAGTTTGCTCACCACCAACAGAAAACAACTTCCATTTCACATTATAATCAACTACAATGTTTCTACAATATAAACATGGTGTCTACTGGCTGTCAACAATTAAAAACAAGAAAAAAACACATTTCTAAGTATACATATTTGCTACAATCTTATTTTTTGAAAAAACTCACTAGCTTCTAGAACTCTCGTCTTCCTAAAACTCACTAGCTTCTAGAACTCTCGTCTTCCTAAAACTCACTAGCTTCTAGAACTCTCGTCTTCCTAAAACTCACTAGCTTCTAGAACTCTCGTCCCCTTGGAATGAGCCCAAACAAAACTCATCTCCAATACGGAAAACCGTGCAGTCAAAATAAATTGTGATCCATGGCAACGCACTGGCTAAACGCAAAACACAAAACATTTTGACTGCCCCCCTTGAGACAATCAGCAACCAAGTTGTACTTACCACGGACATGTCTGATTTCAAGATGAAACTCCTGCAATATCTGTAGTAACTTTCCACCTCACTGCGGAGCTTCTCTCTCTTTTCAGGGTTCACTCAACAGGCATGTTGTTGGATCGGGGCCCAGTCCCCAATGTCATGCTCTAGTACATTTGGGTTGGCACATCTGAGAATGAACCCTGATATTCGAAAAGCAGGGCAACATTGTCAATATAATTATACCCGAAAATTGTCAGTTGGTTGCATAAATAATCATGATTACTAAAAGTTACATGAATTGTAAACATGAATTACCAAAACCAAATGGACACCCCTTTGTTAATATGTATTGTCAATAATTAACTTAATGGTAAGGCATGGTATAATAAAAAATGTTTAAAAAAATATTTGGTTGCATAGTCTTATTTTCAACGACTTTTCAATTACATTTTGCTAGGTGGGATAGCCTCAATGTCAAAACACAGTTTTAACGTGTCCAAATCAATAACCAATATGCAGAAACAGTTTGGGATAAATTGAAAACCTAAACATAACATGTGCTATTTACACAAACATCTGCCACAATAATCATATTACTTGTATTTATTTAAACAAGCTCCTTATAAACTGCACAAGCACCAGAAATGCTGTTGTTTTGACAAGTAGCAAAAAATCACTGATATCGATTAGGGGGGAAATCAGGTTGTACGTGCTGTTGAAACTAACACAACTAAACAAACACATGGAAATGGGAGATATCGTTTACCTCACTGGTTAGAGGACAACCTACAGAAGACAGTCAGCTACATATTGGAGTGATGCATTTAAATGTAGGGGTCGCTAAACAAAGGAACACAACACTTATTTGTCATCACTCATCGATATCATGCTAAAATAATTTGTGTGACAGGATGGAGATGAGGTTGCACGTCCTGTTAAAACTAACAGCTCAAAAACCACACGGAATCTGGGAATAATGTACACATCCCTGGTTAGAGGACAATTTGTAGAAAACAGCTCCCTACAGTGGGTCACCAACAAGGTAAGTGTAACACAACTCGTTTTTTGATAGTCACTTTCTGATAAATCTCATAAATAGTACTCTTCCAATTCAGAGCCTGGATTTTCCCCCTGAGGCTAATATCCATATCATGATGAAATCAATAGAACAGGGGACAAACGTTTAGGGTTCTACATTGTGACATCATTAAAATACTCCTACTACAATGTTTAAACATTCTACATTGTGACATTATTTCATTGATATCATGAAACAACTCCTTGATGTATTTTATGTTTAATCAGAGATCTTTTATCAGAGTATCCCTTCCCCTGTGTGTGTCCACTTGTGTATATTCAGGCTGTTTGGCTGAGTAAAACTCTTCCCACATCGATCACAGCTATAAGATTTCTCTCCTGTGTGTGTTCTAAGGTGTATAGTCAGATAGCTAGAAGTAGTAAAACTCTTCCCACATTGATCACATAACGGATTCTCTCCGGTGTGTGTTCTCTGGTGTACTGTCAGATAGTTAGAAGTACTAAAACTCCTCCCACATTGATCACAGCTATATGGTTTCTCTCCTGTATGTATTCTCTGATGTACTGTCAGAGAGCTAGATTGACTAAAACTCTTCCCACATTGATCACAGCTATATGGGTTCTCTCCTGTGTGTGTTCTCTGGTGTATTGTTAGCGAGCCAAATGTAGAAAAACTCTTCCTACATTGATCACAGCTATATGGTTTCTCTCCTGTGTGTGTTCTATGGTGTATAGTTAGATAGCTAGAAGTAGCAAAACTCTTCCCACATTGATTACAGCTATATGGTTTCTCTCCTGTGTGTGTTCTTTGGTGTACAGTCAGATGGCTAGGTTTAACAAAACTCTTCCCACATTGAGCACAGCCATATGGTTTCTCTCTTGTGTGAATTCTCTGATGAATTTTAATGCATGATGAGGAGGTAAATCTCTTCCCACATTGACCACAGCAATAAGGTTTCTCTCCTGTGTGGAATCTCTGATGAATTTTAATGCCTGATGAGGAGGTGAATCTCTTCCCACAGTCAGAGCAGCGGTGAGGTTTCTTTCCTGTCGATCTCTGCTGGTGTTTCTTGAGGAGTTCTGATGTGGAGAGACTCTTCTCTGCCTCGGCAGCGTCATGATGTAGTTGAGACTCCCCAGAGGATCCACGATAGTCCCGTCTCTCTCCTGTGTGAACAACAAAGTCAGACGGTTAAAGGGCCACAACAGCAGAAATCCACTGTTTATTTGAGGTAAAAGGTGATGCCCAGAGGTCTGTTAAATTATTTTACAATTGTCTTAAGACAGTCAAACTCTAAGCAGTGTACCAGACGACCTTTGATCTCCAAAAAGGTCCCTTTTTGTGTTTGCTAAAGTTGCAGCACGAGGGCGATGCACACACAATTTGATTGCAGAAACACCTCCCTACTAATGAGGAAACCACTAGTTATGGATGTAGTATATCTGGCAATGAGGAAACCGCTAGTTATGGATGCAGTATATCTGGTACTGAGGAAACCACCAGTTATGGATGTAGTATATCTGGTAATGAGGAAACCACTAGTTAAGGATGTAGTATATCTGGCAATGAGGAAACCGATAGTTATGGATGTAGTATATCTGGTAATGAGGAAACCACTAGTTATGGATGTAGTATATCTGGTAATGAGGAAACCACTAGTTATGGATGTAGTATATCTGGTAATGAGGAAACCACTAGTTATGGATGTAGTATATCTGGTAATGAGGAAACCACTAGTTATGGATGTAGTATATCTGGTAATGAGGAAACCACTAGTTATGGATGTAGTATATCTGGTAATGAGGAAACCACTAGTTATGGATGTAGTATATCTGCCTGGAGCAAAAATGGTGAGCAAAGATTTTAGTTTTCCACAATGTATTCTGAATATTACAGCGCAAGATCAGGAGTGCTACTCAAGGAAACTCACATTAAGCTCTGTGTCTATTCACTAATTCACCACCGTGGGGGAAAACGCAGGGGAGTTCTCATAGGCTGACAGCAAAAATAGCCCCCATTTACAGGTTGTTTATGAGTGCATTTCACATTACTTTTGGATAATAACTGTAACGCTCGTTTGAATCTCCTGCTTAATATGTTTGTGTTATTGCCGCAAATCAACTGCTTTATACTTATAAAACACTTCAACCAGTAAAATGCTCTTTAGCTAGCTTTGCCATCAGCCTGAAACTGAGGGTTTGTACATTAACTGTTTAACAAATTGGCCCATAACTTCACCTAACAACATAGACCTACTGTAGGACCCATAACTTCACCTAACAATAACATAGACCTACTGTAGGACCCATAACTTCACCTAACAACAACATAGACCTACTGTAGGACCCATAACTTCACCTAACAATAACATAGTCCTAGGACTACAAATCATTTAATATTTCAGGTGAAACATGGAAACTAAAATGTCTTTGTCATGACATTTCATAACCAGATAATTTTGTGAATAATCCCACTAGGCTACTCTGTAATGTGTTGTCATTCTAAATGTCCTGAATAAAGGAAAATAGCTCTGTGTGTTGTACAATAGCCGATCCATCAAGGAACAGTTCTCTACACATTATGAGCTAAGTATCTCTGTGTGCAAACAGACTAACGAGACCTTACTGTAAATCAAGCAGACAATAAAATTATAGACATCAATTTGTTAGGGATGTTGGATCCAACGTGGAGCACAGCATAACTGTCTTTACCAGAGTAATGAATGAAGAAGCACTTTGGTTGTTGTTGCATGTCGTTATGTTTGACTGTCATTCAGAAAATGATTTCCTGGATCACTTGATGATAGTTGAACATGTGACTATAACAAAACAGCTACAGTATTAAGTATTATGTGTAATTATTGAAAAACCACGTTAATGACAGTATCCATTTGGGTGTTGTCAATAAAGTTAAGGGGACTTTCGGTTAGAACCATTGGATTTAGCAAACTCTGAAATGATTTAGGATTTCTGTTCCCATGAAAACTGTTTTCCCAGCGTAACATAAGGAGACACTAAATGTGACGTAGTTAGAGAGCATTTCAGAGATCTGAATACAAAAAATTTATTTTAAGTTTACCAAAAAACTGTCCCACTGCAAGATCCAGTATTTAAGTTGAAGTTCATCATATGACAAGCGTAACGTTATGACTATAACTACTGTTCCCTGAAGGAGGGAAACTAGGTACAACATACTATCATATCCACGCCTCGCTGGAATCCCCGCCTTCCACAGGTGATGAGCGTGAGGCTTGGATTTTATTCCTTAAATTTAATACCGCTCTTCACCACCCCCATGAAGGGGTGGGGCCAATCAGGTGTTGTACCTCATTTCTCTCCTTCAGGGAAGTGTAATTATAATCAAAGTTACACTCCCTTTCAGTCAGTCAACTTCGGAACAACATACTATGGGGAAATACAATCATTCCCCAGCCGACCCAAACGGATAATAAATGAAACGGCCCATGGCAGACCACCCAGACCTGACCCCGCAAGATGCGTCAGTTGTCAATTTATTCATTGTCTTTTGTTTGAAACACTCCTGTCAATGTTGAGTAAGGACGCACACCTGATTACCCATATAGTAGTAGGACTAGTCTACCTGGTTACACATATAGATGTAAAACTAGTCTACCTGGCCGGCACACAAATGTAGGCCTATAAATGTGCCCATTGGGGATGTCTGATAGTATTTATGATTGTCTTAACGCTGAACCACTAATGAGTTGTGGAGCTTCTCAAAGTAATTTCTTCTTCACAACCAAACAGCAAGTAAACAAAGTCTAATCACAATCAATTGCGAATGACAATAGTTCTTCAAAGTATTTTTGTAAAATATTTCCAGCTCTCGCCATTTCGATAAACACACGGCATAAAAGGGAAAAATGTAATGCTCTGATCCAGTGGAAATGTCATAAAATACCTGATTACTGTCCAGAACTCACTGGAGCAGGAAACTGAGGGCCAAGAATATTTCATATAATGTTGCAAGCTTGCTATCCGAGTTTCCTGACCCAGTTGATAGTTGATACAATGTTTCAAGTTTGTTGTAGACAGGCCATTTGCAGCCAATGTGATTTCTAGGATATTTATTTTTTATCAGGATATTTTCTACCTGCAGAATGCAATGTTTTTATTTGTTGGCTTTATGTAGGCTATTTTTTTACATAGTTGGCAATGGCAATAAAAGTTATTTAGATTTGTATAATTTTCGTTTAGATAGATTGTAGATTAATCACAGACAATAATTTTGAGATACTATTATAAATTAAATGAAACTGTTCCAGTAAAATGTGCATATGAAAATCCTAACTGGCACGCAGATTGGTAGAAATGGTCAGATAAATTGGCACTCCAACTGGAAAAGGTTGCAGACTGATGGTGTAGTCTATTACTAGTCTATCTATCTGTAGTCTATTAGTCTATCTATCTTACTGAAAACTTCAGGAGCAAAACGGCAGAATTTACGAAGTCCAGCAGCGGAGGGGGGACTCCCTCTGGTCAGGTTATGTTGACGACCGGCTCCCTCTGGTTAGATTATGTTGACGACCGGCTCCCTCTGGTCGGGTTATGTTGACGACCGGCTCCCTCTGGTCGAGTTATGTTGACGACCGGCTCCCTCTGGTCGGGTTATGTTGACGACCGGCTCCCTCTGGTCGGGTTGTGTTGACGACCGGCTCCCTCCGGTCGGGTTGTGTTGACGAGCGGCTCCCTCCGGTCGGGTTATATTGATGACTGGCTCCCTCTGGTCAGGTTATGTTGACGACTAGCTCACTCTAGTCATTTGTGTGTCTTATTTATTTAATCAAACAGCGTGCTTAAAGCATCAGACAAGTTCAGTACATACAGATTTTATAAAAACACATGGGGCGATTGGTAGAAAGAACAGATGACTCTTGGTTGACCAAGATGTATTTTAGTTGGGGACAGCACTAGAACATGATTTTGGGGATCCCAGGTGGCCCAGCGGACACTGCATCTCAGTGCTTGAGGCGCCACTACAGACACCCTGGATCAAATCCAGACTGTATCACAACCGGCCGTGATTGGGAGTCCCATAGGGCGGCGCACAATTGGCCCAGCATCGTCCGGTGTAGGCAGTCATTGTAAATAAGAATTTGTTCTTAACTGACTTAACTGAAATAAGGGTTACATTTAAATAAATTTAAAAAACAGTGTTTCATGATAAACCATTTTTTACAAATCCATCAAGGCACCAACTTAGAGAAGGGTTTAAAACAAAGGTTTCAAACCAATTCATGAAGGTAATTGCTTCTAGGTATGTCTTGCCTTTAATGTAAAGGCATGACAAAAAAATGGCTGAATATTATACAATGACTTATCAACAGCTCTAATAATTTGCCTTCACAGGAAATCTTCACTGGCAATTCTAGAATATACTATATAGCCTAGAAACCTGGTTAAACTATCACTATGACATCATGGATGAATTCTAGAATATAATATATATCCTAGAAACCTGGTTAAACTATCATTATGACATCATGGATGAATTTTAGAATATACTATATAGCCTAGAAACCTGGTTAAACTATCACTATGACATCATGGATGAATTCTAGAATATAATATATATCCTAGAAACCTGGTTAAACTATCATTATGACATCATGGATGAATTCTAGAATATACTATATATCCTAGAAACCTGGTTAAACTATCATTATGACATCATGGAGGAATTCTAGAATATACTATATAGCCTAGAAACCTGGTTAAACTATCATTATGACATCATGCATGGCCAGTCCTTGTATTCATAGTGTAGTGAATTCAGGGGGTAGCCCTGAGCTGGACTCAAACCTGGGTCCAGCGACTGTCAAGCCAACACCTTATAACTGTTACACCAAGATGTCTGAACTTCTTGACGAGTTCGCTAGGTGTTGAGTTAGGGTTGCTACAATACATTTACATTACATTTAAGTCATTTAGCAGACGCTCTTATCCAGAGCGACTTACAAATTGGTGCATTCACCTTATGATATCCAGTGGAACAACCACTTTACAATAGTGCATCTAACTCTTTTAAGGGGGGGGGGGTTAGAAGGATTACTTTATCCTATCCTAGGTATTCCTTAAAGAGGTGGGGTTTCAGGTGTCTCCGGAAGGTGGTGATTGACTCTGCTGACCTGGCGTCGTGAGGGAGTTTGTTCCACCATTGGGGTGCCAGAGCAGCGAACAGTTTTGACTGGGCTGAGCGGGAATACAATAGCTTTCTCTATGAATTTGAGAGTGGTTACATTTCTCCAGCCCCATCCCTCAGCTGTTTACCAAACCAAGTCTCTTGGCAGCCATTTTGTTGCTGTTTAAATACTAGGTTGTCCCTTTAAAAAAGCCACACATCAATCAACCAATCTGAAGTTGAAACAATAACAAAGCAGTCATTCCACCACTGTTTTGCTAATAAGATGATGATGGGCCTGGAGACATTTAACTACTCTCAAATTCATAGACAGAGCTATGGATGAAAGGACTGACCATCCATGATATCAACATTATAGTTAACCATGTTGAGGCTGTTGATATACATTGTTTCTAAACATTGGAGTAAAAAAAGCTTATTTGGGGTTCTGATGGGGTACAACAGTTTAACTAAGCTCATGAGGCATGTGTTATATTCTCCAAGAATCAATGGCTGTAAATAAATCATTTAGAAGTCAAAATATGGATGTAGCAATTGCAGATTTCCCCTTTAACACCAAACATCAGTTCAACAACTGCAGAGTTTGTACCTCTGTATTTAAGACAGTACTTACCAGTGGTAATCACGGCCCGGTTTCTCAAAACCATCTTATGGCTAAGTTCATCTTTAGAACCACTGGATGCCTTAAATTGCGTTTGGGAAATCGGGCCCAGATATCCAGTTTCCTCCTCCTCTTCTGCCGATGAGACCGTAATCCCCCCCTCCTCCGCTTTCACTTCAAAAACTGAATCCTCCTCTTTCACTCTGAACGCCTCTTCTTTCACTGTAACGTCTTTCTCCTCTTTCACTGTAACGTCTTCCTCTTCTTTCACTGAAACGTCTTTCTCTTCTTCTTTCAGGGTAACAACCTCACCCTCTACCTGTTTTTGTATTGTAACATCCTTCTCTTCCTCCTCCTCTTTGATGAGAGCTTCTTTCTCCGTCCAGCAGACCGTCTCTTCTTCAGCAGGAAGAGAGTAATTTAGTGAACTCATGGTCTGAGATGTTAGCTAGCTAGGCTAATGCTAACTTAACCAGCCCGCTAGCTGAATAATAACAACAGCACCGTAAATATGAAATTAAATAGGGTAACTAACCAACTAGACGACAGACAAGGGTTTAAAATACAGTGGCTAATATACACTAAAGCGTCTAAAGAGCTTTATTGGTTCGGCTATTTTGGCTAGCAAGCTACCGAGGTGGCGGACTAACTGTTGCTGCTGCTGAAAGAAGCGTTCCGTCCACTAGATTATACGTCACACTAACAGCATTGCGTTCCGTCCACTAGATTATACGTCACACTAACAGCATTGCCTTAAAATCGCACACCGCCATCAGCTGACTGGAGTGTAAGTAACGCTCAGTCTGAACCTCTGACTGCGATGGAGATGTGCGACTTTAAGACAATGACGCTAGTGTGACGTAAAATATATATTATAATGTTCAGACAAAAAGTTCGTGTAGGAAGCATGAGTTTTTACTCACCAGTGTAACAATACAGTGTGGTTAAAGACTTTGTAACTTAGTTGTGTTTACGATCTGGTTCCCTATAAGCACAACCAGTTATGTTTTTGAATTATCACATATGTATTAATTTATTTAGGGATTCTGGGTAATCCACAGCAGATTTATGGAGATTTGCTGTGGGTGAGTTCAAAATGGAATAGTCCCGGGATAGAAATATATAAAGTTGACATTACATCATAAAATCCACCTTTTAAATCATACATTAGCCATTTATGTTTTAGTAACTACTGTTGTTGGTTTGGCGTCAAGTAAGCCTCTCTTTATATGTTATTTGCCAAATCTCAGTTTCAATGTGGGTTTTATGCTAAAGTTCGCTCTTTCAATTTGGTATCTAACTGGAAAATGCATCTTCTTTAGGAGTGCTATTTTTACCCTGTCGACTACTGATCATTCATCCACACTGTGTGTCTCATCAATGCAGGTCATTTATGACAAATGTATAGAGTATATGTTTTATAAACTCATGAACACCAGCCAGTTTATTAGCCCGGTTTTGTTAGTTTAGGTGTATTATACTTCCTCGCCACCAGAGGGGGACATCGAGTCATTTCCCAGGTATATTTGATATATTTTGTTAGTAAAATGGATGACAGTTTATTCTGATGTAGTGAATATGAGACACATGTAAACAATTGCTTCATTTATTATAGTAAATTAGAAATTATTAGGAATCCACTATACGATCACAATAACTTTGATAGACATTTCAATTGTTTTTTGTTAGTGTATTAAAGGGCAGATTAATGTAGAATTGCTGTGGGAGTGCTATTTATACCCCGTCACTACTGATCATTCATCCAGACTGTGTGTGTCCCATCATTGCAGCTTTGGAAATAAATGAACTATCCATCCATTGCTCCTTCCTGTGTTGACTCACTGACTTGAGGGACCAGGAAGGTCACACTAGCTCGATAGGTTGATATCTAGCTCAAGCTTCACCTCATGCTTTTCATTAACTGTGTGGTTGTGTTATCTAGTGGGAACCCGTTAGCACGGTAGGCTCTGGTGCCTTCTTGCCGTGGGCTCAAGACGACAGAGGAAATCAACCTGCTTGCTCCTTTTTGTTTTGTCAACTTTTCAATATGGATGTTATGTTTGATGCCGGAGGTATCATTGAATTGAATTGAATCATTGCATTGAAAGCAGTAAACTTTTTTTTGTGTTGATGCCTTCATTCATTCAGATTCATTTCATCGAACAACCACCTGATTGGTTTGGTATTGGGCTGGTTCGACATTGCAAGCGACTGATTGATCTACAAATCACCTTACATCATAAATAACTACTCATTATTATTTATAAATCAGTCAGCCAGTCACCATTTACCCACAATGCAGCATGGATTTGATGCTCTCAAACACGGCCAGTGGTTTGGTAAATGACATTAAGGCTATGCTGCTACGTGCTACGGTGTGGGATGTCATCTATAATAATGACATAAAGGCTATGCTGCTACGGTGTGGGATGTCATCTATAATAATGACATAAAGGCTATGCTGCTACGGTGTGGGATGTCATCTATAGTAATGACATAAAGGCTATGCTGCTACGGTGTGGGACGTCATCTATAATAATGACATAAAGGCTATGCTGCTACGTGCTACGGTGTGGGATGTCATCTATAATAATGACATAAAGCTATGCTGCTACGGTGTGGGACGTCATCTATAATAATTTATCTGTTCTAAATTCTGTGTTGCTCAAAGCCTTGAGTAATGAACCTATTTTTGAGACAAATGGCTGGAAAGCGTCAATGCTTCAGGAAGCTTTGTTTCACCATCATGCAATCTATCTATTTTGAATGATGGGGATTTTCCCTGCCATCATTCTGTATGTCTCTTTTGATCTGCAGTCATGTTTTAGTTGGGTTTTGTTAGTTGGGTTCTACCTGGTCTCCATTAGTTGGGCTCCAGCTTGCTGACCATTGTGTCACGAACCGGCTCAAAGACCATGACAAAAAGTGAGACAACGGGGAGATAAAGAATAACAAAATATATTTATTAACTGAAGTAAAGTAAATGCATTTAACACTGGTGTGTGTTTAGTCAGTAGTGTAAGTGATTGGTCGTGTGTTTACATGTGATAATGAGGGGTGTTGAAAGGTGCCAACGCAAACAAAAATCTGTCTGTGTCTGCATGGAGAGAGTCTCCTCAATGACTGGGGAAGAGGTGCATTTATCCTGGGACACACCCGAGCCCAAACAACCAAAATCTGTCTGTGTCTGCATGGAGAGAGTCTCCTCAATGACTGGGGAAGGGGTGCATTTATCCTGGGACACACCCGAGCCCAAACAACCTAAATCTGTCTGTGTCAGCATGGAGAGAGTCTCCTCAATGACTGGGGAAGAGGTGCATTTATCCTGGGACACACCCGAGCCCAAACAACCAAAATCTGTCTGTGTCTGCATGGAGAGAGTCTCCTCAATGACTGGGGAAGGGGTGCATTTATCCTGGGACACACCCGAGCCCAAACAACCAAAATGATGCAGTTAGGTTTGTATGCAGTCTGGTGATATACCAGGGACTGGGCATGCAGTTAGGTTTGTATGTAGTCTGGTGATATACCAGGGACTGGGGATGTAGTTAGGTTTGTATGTAGTCTGGTGATATACCAGGGACTATGGATGCAGTTAGGTTTGTTTGCAGTCTGGTGATATACCAGGGACTATGGATGCAGTTAGGTTTGTATGCAATCTGGTGATATACCAGGGACAATGCATGTAGTTAGGTTTGTTTGCAGTCTGGTGATATACCAGGGACTATGCATGCAGTTAGGTTTGTTTGCAGTCTGGTGATATACCAGGGACTATGGACGCAGTTAGGTTTGTTTGCAGTCTGGTGATATACCAGGGACTGGGGATGCAGTTAGGTTTGTATGCAGTCTGGTGATATACCAGGGACTATGCATGCAGTTAGGTTTGTATGTAGTCTGGTGATATACCAGGGACTGGGGATGCAGTTAGGTTTGTATGCAGTCTGGGAGGTTTGTAACTTTTACAACCTTGGCTTACTGCTAGCGCGCTGATTGACTGACAATAATAATCTTGTAATCTTTATATTTTGGTTTTGGGGGATTTTTATGAAATCATGAGTTCAAACGATTGGTGTAATATGAAGTTATACATTTTAAGTTATTTCTGTTGTAGTTTACATCATAGGGAATAGGCTGGTCCTCCATATTACTTCACACCTGACTTTGGCATTCTTTTGAATTCTGATTGGTTTAATGTAATAAGGTGTAACTTTGCATTGGGACTTAAAACATATATTTCATTTGATATTTTATAAACATACACATACAAATTACAACATCATACAAACATTAACTACATCACACCTGCCCAGACCCACTAGAACACACCTCCATCTCCATTAACTACATCACACCTGCCCAGACCCACTAGAACACACCTCCATCTCCATTAACTACATCACACCTGTCCAGACCCACTAGAACACACCTCCATCTCCATTAACTACATCACACCTGCCCAGACCCACTAGAACACACCTCCATCTCCATTAACTACATCACACCTGCCCAGACCCACTAGAACACACCTCCATCTCCATTAACTACATCACACCTCCATCTCCATTAACTACATCACACCTGCCCAGACCCACTAGAACACACCTCCATCTCCATTAACTACATCACACCTCCATCTCCATTAACTACATCACACCTGCCCAGACCCACTAGAACACAGCCAGCGCATTCATCAGCACCATTTCATTTATCTTTTTTTGAATTTTGAATTGAATTAACAACAGAGGATTGGTTGATTTCTAGGTTTAATTAAGTATAATATTTAAGATAATTTATGAGAAAAGTATCGTCCAAATCTGGAGTATCTCACTGCACCCTCAAATGTCCTGTTTTGAAATATACAGACAGGCGGATTAAAAGTAATTTTACATTGTATAACTGTACTTCTGACAGCCAACTTTCTAACTCCGCCCATAACTTTATGACATCATAACATTCCCAGAAGGATTATTGAGTCATTGTTAGTTTTACACTGAAGACATGACTCTGCCGTTGTGCTGTAGAATTTGAGGATTTTGTCTCTTGTATAATAAGGGACTATCATTTGTCCCAACATCACAGGCCACAGACTTTGATGCAGTTAAAGACTTCCAACTTCCAAGACTTCCTCAGTTAAAGACTTCAACTGAGTTTTTTTAATGGTGTTTCTCCCTGTGCACCTGCCAATGTAAATCCTTTGAACGAGACAAGTTACCAGACAGGACATATTGCTAATGTTCTTCCCATTGATAACCTGAATGACAATTAACTTGTGGGCGGTGGTGGTGATGACGTCCTATTCGATGACGTCGTCCATCGGGATTCCCCCAAAATAGAAGACGCTCTGGATTGATCACTGGAGTCAGATGTGAAGGAGGAGGTTGATCATCAGGAGTCAGATGTGAAGGAGGAGGTTGATCATCAGGAGTCAGATGTGAAGGAGGAGGTTGATCACCAGGAGTCAGATGTGAAGGAGGAAGTTGATCATCAGGAGTCAGGTGTGAAGGAGGAGGTTGATCATCAGGAGTCAGATGTGAAGGAGGAGGTTGACCATCAGGAGTCAGATGTGAAGGAGGAAGTTGATCATCAGGAGTCAGATGTGAAGGAGGAGGTTGATCATCAGGAGTCAGATGTGAAGGAGGAGGTTGATCATCAGGAGTCAGATGTGAAGGAGGAGGTTGATCATCAGGAGTCAGATGTGAAGGAGGAGGTTGATCATCAGGAGTCAGATGTGAAGGAGGAGGTTGATCATCAGGAGTCAGATGTGAAGGAGGAGGTTGATCATCAGGAGTCAGATGTGAAGGAGGAGGTTGATCATCAGTGTACCTCTAGGATTGTGACTGGGCTGGCGTTTCCACTTCCAGCTTGGTCATATATTTTGATACATTGAATGTTGATATTGTGAAACTATGTTATATATTTGTACCTCCTGTTTCATGAAGTGATGTCACTAAGTACTGCCCCTATATATACAATGCATTCGGAAAGCATTCAGACCCCTTCACTTTTTCCACATTTTGTTACGTTACAGCCTTATTCTAAAATGTATTAAATTACTTCCTCATGAAGCTGGTTGAGATAAAGCCAAGAGATTGTGCAAAGCTGTCATCAAGGCAAAGGGTGACTGCTTTGAAGAATCTCAAATTGTTAAAGGAATTGAATTCTTTAATGTTTATCAACCAATTCAATTAAAACACTCTGCCCATACATAATAATTTGTAAGATACTTATCAGCATTAAATGGACAGAAACCAGTCTCAAAATCAATCAATCAATAGCGTTTATTCTCGAGAGTACTGATCATAGTACAATTTACATCAGGTTATATAATAAAACTGACGTCATAGGTTTTAAAATGTCCTTCCTCCTCTTGGATACAATGGTAGTACAGTTAGCGTTTGTCGCATTACTGTCTGCCACCTGTTAAACAATCTGCAACTAACCCAAGGTCTCTCCCCTCCCTGGGTAGAGACAGAATGTCCTGTAAGGAACACATCTTTCCAGCCTGTCTGAAGATAACTCCATTCTTTCTAATAAGGAACACATTATATTCAGCATTATGATTATAATAAGATTCATTCATCCAGTAACATAGTAGTATTCTTTTTAGTGATAATTCTAAGTCAAATGTATACATATTTTAGTCATTTATTCATAAAAATCCCGTAACACAAATATAAAATATTTGAGGGGTGGCCAGTCCTCTTCATAACCTGGTTCCTCTCTAGGTTTCTTCCTAGGTTTTGGCCTTTCTAGGGAGTTTTTCCTAGCCACCGTGCTTCTACACCTGCATTGCTTGCTGTTTGGGGTTTTAGGCTGGGTTTCTGTACAGCACTTCGAGATATTAACTGATGTACAAAGGGCTTCATAAATACATTTGATTTGATTTGATTAAGTCAATATTTTACCCTCATCATTCTACACACCCCATAATGACATCACAATACACCATAATGACATGGGTACCAGTCAAAAGTTTGGACACACCTACTCATTCAAGGGTTTTATTTTTAATATTTTCTACATTGTAGAATAATAGTGAAGATATGATTGTGCTTTTCTTTCAAAAACAAGGACATTTCTAAGTTCTAAGACATTTCCCTAAACTTTTGAACGGTACTATACATCTATATGATTTATTGTTACACCGTGTAGGAGCAGTATAGACCTAGTCTGTTCATTATATACATCTATATGATGTATTGTTACAGCATGTAGGAGCAGTATAGACCTAGTCTGTTCATTATATACATCTACATGATGTATTGTTACACCATGTAGGAGCAGTATAGACCGACAGTAGCTAGCTGCTAATTTAGATGTAGTATAACTTAATGCAACTGCCTTAAATATGTTGTGGTAAACATTTTTAATTCTCCATTTTAATAAATCAACAAATTTCAGTCTTTGTATGTCTCAATATAATAGTATTATTTAATTCAATCCATTTCAAATAATCTTTGTCTGAAAATAAAATATATTCCTCAACTGCGTTTCCCCTCCAGTCAGCAGACGGCGATGTGCGTCTTTCAGGCGACGCTGCCAGCGTGACGTATAATCTAGTGGACGGTTCTTCAGAAACAGCACGTCAACCACCTCGGTAGCTTGCTAGCCAACATAGCCGAAAGATTCAAGATATTTACACGCTTTCGGTGTATATTAGCTACTGTGTTTTCGACACACTTAGGTCGTATCTAGTTGTTAACCTATTTAATATTACGTTATTTTGTATTAGTCAGCTACAGTAGCTGGCTGGCTAAGTTAGCACTAGCCTAGTCGCTAATGATAGCTAGCTAGCTAACATCCCTGAACATGAGCTCACTAAACATCTCCCCTCTCGTTAAAGAAGAGGCGGTCTGCTGGACGGCGAAAGAAGCTCTGTGGCTAAACATTGTCGTGAAAGAGGAGAAGGAAGAAGAGGATGTGACAGTAAAACAAGAAGTAGAGGGTGAGGCTGTTACAGTGAAAGAAGAAGAGAAAGACGTTACAGTGAAAGAAGAGGAAGACGCGTTCAGAGTGAAAGAGGAGGAGGATGTTACAGTAAAAGAAGAGGAGGATGCAGTTTTTGAAGTGAAGAAGGAAGGGGAGATTACTGTCACATTGGAAGATGAAGAGGAGATAGGAGATCTGATTAACACCAGTAAGTACCGCCTTAAATTCGTTTTTTACTTTGGATATTCGGAGTTGGCTCGTCAATACCTCTTCAACGGAGGGCCCAGGATGATGACTGATATGTCTAGAATCAGACGACGTAGAGAGCAAGCTACCCCTTGTTTTCTCTGTTCCGTTTCCAAAAAGTGACGTAACATATATATTTGAGAAGGGTCTATCTGCTGACCGCAGACTGGGGGACAAGGTAGCGATTTTAATGTCGTGATGTTTTACTACACACCGTGCCCCCCAATAGTACCATGTGAGAGTTGGGTTGGCTACAACAAAGATTATGGATATACTGACAAGATGTCTCGCCGCCCTAACAAGGGGAGTCGTTGTCCACAAAGCGGCACTGTGGGTTGTCTAGCTCCCGCCTATCCTTTCTTTGGATTGGTTGATTCATCTTATTATTGTAATCTATTGTTTATATTCTATGAGGGTTGTTGACGTCAACCGCCTGTATTCAATGGAGAGAGATGCTAAGCTACTAGCATGAATATGCATAGCGATCTGGAGACAACTCCTATAGTGTTTTTATCAAAGTTGTCGGTATGTCACGTGTCCACATAACAACTTAAGCATTACGAAACTTCTGTTGGATCAAGTAAACCTCACGTAGCAAATAAGCCATTAATTTTGTTGTTGACCAAATTCGACACTTTCCACATTGGGTTGATAATTGTTTCCACTTGGATACAACCTACTGTAACCTACTGGCATGACCTAGAGAGATACAACCTACTGTAACCTACTGGCATGACCTAGAGAGATACAACCTACTGTAGCCTACTGGCATGACCTAGAGAGATACAACCTACTGTAGCCTACTGGCATGACCTCGAGAGATACAACCTACTGTAACCTACTGGCATGACCTCGAGAGATACAACCTACTGTAACCTACTGGCATGACCTAGAGAGATACAACCTACTGTAGCCTACTGGCATGACCTAGAGAGATACAACCTACTGTAGCATACTGGCATGACCTAGAGAGTTACAATCTACTGTAACCTACTGGCAAGACCTAGAGTGTTACAACCTACTGTAGCCTACTGGCGTGACCTAGAGAGATACAACCTACTGTAACCTACTGGCATGACCTAGAGAGATACAACCTACTGTAGCATACTAGCATGACCTAGAGTGTTACAACCTACTGTAACCTACTGGCAGGAACTAGAGAGATACAACCTACTGTAACCTACTAGCATGACCTAGAGAGATACAACCTACTGTAACCTACTGGCATGACCTAGAGAGATACAACCTACTGTAGCCTACTGGCGTGACCTAGAGAGATACAACCTACTGTAACCTACTGGCATGACCTAGAGAGTTACAATCTACTGTAGCCTACTGGCATGACCTAGAGAGATACAACCTGCTGTAACCTACTGGCATACCTAGAGAGATACAACCTACTGTAGCCTACTGGCATGACCTAGAGAGTTACAACCTACTGTAGCCTACTGGCATGAACTAGAGAGATACAACCTACTGTAACCTACTGGCATGACCTAGAGAGATACAACCTACTGGCATGACCTAGAGAGTTACAATCTACTGTAGCCTACTGGCATGACCTAGAGAGATACAACCTACTGTAACCTACTGGCATGACCTAGAGAGATACAACCTACTGTCGCCTACTGGCATGACCTCGAGAGATACAACCTACTGTCGCCTACTGGCATGACCTAGAGAGTTACAACCTACTGTAGCCTACTGGCATGACCTAGAGAGTTACAACCTACTGTAGCCTACTGGCATGAACTAGAGAGATACAACCTACTGTAACCTACTGGCATGACCTAGAGAGTTACAATCTACTGTAGCCTACTGGCATGACCTAGATAGTTACAACCTACTGTAGCCTACTGGCATGACCTAGAGAGTTACAACCTACTGTAGCCTACTGGCATGAACTAGAGAGATACAACCTACTGTAACCTACTGGCATGACCTATAGAGATATAACCTACTGTAACCTACTGGCATGACCTAGAGAGTTACAACCTACTGTAGCCTACTGGCATAACCTAGAGAGATACAACCTACTGTAGCCTACTGGCATGACCTAGAGAGTTACAACCTACTGTAGCCTACTGGCATGACCTAGATAGTTACAACCTACTGTAGCCTACTGGCATAACCTAGATAGTTACAACCTACTGTAGCCTACTGGCATGACCTAGAGAGTTACAACCTACTGTAACCTACTGGCATAACCTAGATAGTTACAACCTACTGTAGCCTACTGGCATAACCTAGAGAGTTACAACCTACTGTAGCCTACTGGCATGACCTAGAGAGTTACAACCTACTGTAGCCTACTGGCATGACCTAGAGAGTTACAACCTACTGTAGCCTACTGGCATGACCTAGATAGTTACAACCTACTGTAGCCTACTGGCATAACCTAGAGAGTTACAACCTACTGTAACCTACTGGCTTGACCTAGATAGTTACAACCTACTGTAGCCTACTGGCATGACCTAGATAGTTACAACCTACTGTAGCCTACTGGCATAACCTAGAGAGTTACAACCTACTGTAGCCTACTGGCATGACCTAGAGAGTTACAACCTACTGTAACCTACTGGCATGACCTAGAGAGATACAACCTACTGTAGCCTACTGGCATGACCTAGAGAGTTACAACCTACTGTAGCCTACTGGTATGACCTAGAGAGATACAACCTACTGTAGCCTACTGGCATGACCTAGAGAGTTACAACCTACTGTAACCTACTGGCATGACCTAGAGAGATACAACCTACTGTAGCCTACTGGCATGACCTAGAGAGTTACAACCTACTGTAGCCTACTGGTATGACCTAGAGAGATACAACCTACTGTAGCCTACTGGCATGACCTAGAGAGTTACAACCTACTGTAGCCTACTGGTATGACCTAGAGAGATACAACCTACTGTAGCCTACTGGCATGACCTAGAGAGTTACAACCTACTGTAACCTACTGGCACGACCTAGAAAGTTACAATCTACTGTAGCCTATTGGCATGACCTAGAGAGATACAACCTACAGTAACTGGACTCTGTACACAGCCCATCTGTAAATAGCCCATCCAACTGCCTACCTCATCCCCATGTTTTTATTTACTTTTTTTGCTCACACCAGTATTTCTACTTGCACATCACTTGCACATCTATCACTCCAGTGTTAATATGCTAATTTGTAATTCCTTTGCTACTATAGCCTATTTATTGCCTTACCTCTGTACTCCATTTGCACACACTGTATATAGATTTTTCTATTGTGTTATTGACTGTACTTTTGTTTATCCCACGTGTAACTCTGTTATTTTTGTCGCACTGCTTTACTTTATCTTGGCCAGGTCACAGTTGTAAATGAGAACTTGTTCTCAACTGGCCTACCTGGTTAAATAAAGGTGAAAAACGAAAAAGAAAAAATGTAGGAATTGTTCATGACGTCCTCCAGTGATTTTAACTTTTCCTGTTGAAAAGTGATATATAAATACAGTAAAGTATAAACACACTAAAGGGAAACAAATAAATGTTTTGAGCAAAATAGTGTTTTTTTAAGACAACTGCAAACATGGAGTGAGTGATGTCATAGTAAGGCCTTCAAGGAGTTGGCTTGATGGGAAGTCGTGATGTCATCCAATAGGAGACTGATCTTCATGTGAATATTCATTATTCTTTTAAAAATCCTTCCTGTTCTGTCAAGTTGGTTGTTGATCATTACTAGAAAGCCATTTTCAAGTCTTTCCATAGATTTTAAAGACGATTTAAGTCCAAACTGTAACTAGGCCACTCAGGAACATTCAATGTCATCTTGGTAAGCGCCTCCAGTGTCGATTTGGCCTTGTGGTTTAGGTTATTGTCCTGTTAGTACAGTTTTTTTGTATTCAGATCTCTGAAATGCACTCTAACTATGTAACATTTAGTTTCCTTATATTACGTTGGGAAAGCAGTTTTCATAGGCACAGAAATTCTAAATAATTTAAGAGTTTGCAAATTCAATGGTTCTAACCGAGAGTCACCTTAACTTTATTGACAACACCCAAGTGGATACTGTCATTAACGCAGTTCTTCAATAATTACACATCATTCTTAATACTGTAGCTGTTTAGTTAGTCACATGTTCAACTATCATCAGCTGATCCAGGAAATCATTTTCTGAATGACAGTCAAATGACAAACATCACGACATGCAACAACAACCAAAGTGCTTCTTCATTCATTACTCTGGTAAAGACAGTTATGCCGTGCTCCACGTTGGATCCAACATCCCTAACAAATTGGTGTTTATAATGTTATTGTCTGCTTGATTTACAGTAGGGTCTCGTTAGTCTGTTTACACACAGAGATACTTTGCTCATAATGTGTAGAGAACTGTTCCTTGATGGATAGGCTATTATACAACACACAGAGCTATTTTCCTTTATTTGTTGTTTGGTGAAGTTATGGGTCCTACAGTAGGTCTATGTTGTTGTTAGGTGAAGTTATGGGTCCTACAGTAGGTCTATGTTGTTAGGTGAAGTTATGGGTGCTACAGTAGGTCTGTTATTGTTAGGTGAAGTTATGGGTCCTACAGTAGGTCTATGTTATTGTTATGGGTCCTACAGTAGGTCTATGTTATTGTTAGGTGAAGTTATGGGTCCTACGGTAGGTCTATGTTGTTGTTAGGTGAAGTTATGGGTCCTACAGTAGGTCTATGTTGTTGTTAGGTGAAGTTATGGGTCCTACAGTAGGTCTATGTTGTTGTTAGGTGAAGTTATGGGTCCTACAGTAGGTCTATGTTATTGTTAGGTGAAGTTATGGGTCCTACAGTAGGTCTATGTTGTTGTTAGGTGAAGTTATGGGTCCTACAGTAGGTCTGTTATTGTTAGGTGAAATTATGGGTCCTACAGTAGGTATATGTTATTGTTAGGTGAAGTTATGGGTCCTACAGTAGGTTTATGTTATTGTTAGGTGAAGTAATGGGTCCTACAGTAGGTCTATGTTATTGTTATGGGTCCTTGAGTACACTATGTGTGTCATGCAATAACAACCAAAGTGCTTCTTCGTTCATTACAGGTATAGTTGTTGTTAGGTGAAGTTATGGGCCAATTTGGCAAACAGTGTACAAACCCTCATTGTCAGGTTGATGGAAAAGCTAGACAAAGAGCATTTTACTGGTTGAAGTGTTTTTTAAATACAAAGCGGTTGATTTGCGATGATGACACAAACATTATATTAAGCAGGACATTCAAACGAGCCTTACAATTAAATCAAATCAAATCGAGTTTATTTTATATAGCCCTTCGTACATCAGCTAATATCTCGAAGTGCTGTACAGAAACCCAGCCTAAAACCCCAAACAGCAAGCAATGCAGGTGTAGAAGCACGGTGGCTTGGAAAAACTCCCTAGAAAGGCCAAAACCTAGGAAGAAACCTAGAGAGGAACCAGGCTATGAGGGGTGGCCAGTCCTCTTCTGGCTGTGCCGGGTGGAGATTATAACAAAACATGGCCAAGATGTTCAAAATGTTCATAAGTGACAAGCATGGTCAAATAATAATCAGGAATAAATGTCAGTTGGCTTTTCATAGCCGATCATTAAGAGTTGAAAACAGCAGGTCTGGGACAGGTAGGGGTTCCATAACCGCAGGCAGAACAGTTGAAACTGGAATAGCAGCAAGGCCAGGTGGACTGGGGACAGCAAGGAGTCATCATGCCCGGTAGTCCTGACGTATGGTCCTAGGGCTCAGGTTCTCAGAGAGAGAGAAAGAGAGAAGGAGAGAATTAGAGAGAGCATACTTAAATTCACACAGGACACTGGATAAGACAGGAGAAGTACTCCAGGTATAACCAACTGACCCTAGCCCCCCGACACAAACTACTGCAGCATAAGTACTGGAGGCTGAGACAGGAGGGGTCAGGAGACACTGTGGCCCCATCCGATGATACCCCCGGACAGGGCCAAACAGGAAGGATATAACCCCACCCACTTTGCCAAAGCACAGCCCCCGCACCACTAGAGGGATATCTTCAACCACCAACTTACAATCCTGAGACAAGGCCGAGTATAGCCCACAAAGATCTCCACCACAGCACAAACCAAGGGGGGGCGCCAACCCAGACAGGAAGATCACGTCAGTAACTCAACCCACTCAAGTGACGCACCCCTCCTAGGGACGGCATGAAAGAGCACCAGTAAGCCAGTGACTCAGCCCCTGTAATAGGGTTAGAGGCAGAGAATCCCAGTGGAGAGAGGGGAACCGGCCAGGCAGAGATAGCAAGGGCGGTTCGTTGCTCCAGAGCCTTTCCGTTCACCTTCACACTCCTGGGCTAGACTACACTCAATCATATGACCTACTGAAGAGATAAGTCTTCAGTAAAGACTTAAAGGTTGAGACCGAGTCTGCGTCTCTCACATGGGTAGGCAGACCGTTCCATAAAAATGGAGATCTATAGGAGAAAGCCTTGCCTCCCGCTGTTTGCTTAAAAATTCTAGGGACAATTAGGAGGCCTGCGTCTTGTGACCGTAGCGTACGTATAGGTATGTACGGCAGGACCAACTCGGAAAGATAGGTAGGAGCAAGCCCATGTAACGCTTTATAGGTTAACAGTAAAACCTTGAAATCAGCCCATGCCTTAACAGGAAGCCAGTGTAGGGAAGCTAGCACTGGAGTAATATGATCAAATTTCTTGGTTCTAGTCAGGATTCTAGCAGCCGTATTTAGCACTAACTGAAGTTTATTTAGTGCTTTATCCGGGTAGCCGGAAAATAGAGCATTGCAGTAGTCTAACCTAGAAGTAACAAATGCATGGATACATTTTTCTGCGTCTTTTTATAATTTGATCATTTTATATTGTATAATTATAATCCAAAGTAGTGTGAAATGCACTCATAAGCAACCTGGAAATGGAGGCTACTCCCATGAGTTTTCCCCTATTCACATTCAGAATACATTGTGAAAAACTAAAATCTTTGCTCACCATTTTTGCTCCAGGCAGATATACTACATCCATAACTAGTGGTTTCCTCATTACCAGATATACTACATCCATAACTAGTGGTTTCCTCATTACCAGATATACTACATCCATAACTAGTGGTTTCCTCATTACCAGATATACTACATCCATAACTAGTGGTTTCCTCATTACCAGATATACTACATCCATAACTAGTGGTTTCCTCATTACCAGATATACTACATCCATAACTAGTGGTTTCCTCATTACCAGATATACTACATCCATAACTAGTGGTTTCCTCATTACCAGATATACTGCATCCATAACTAGTGGTTTCCTCATTACCAGATATACTACATCCATAACTAGTGGTTTCCTCATTACCAGATATACTACATCCATAACTAGTGGTTTTCTCATTAGCAGGGAGGAGTTTCTACAACCAAATTGCATTTGCATCGCCCTCGTGCCGCAATTGTATTAAACACAATTTTAGCAACACGGAAAGGGGCCTATATTGGAGACCAAAAGTCATCTGGCACACTGCTTAGAGTTTCAACAACATGAATAACTTATTTCAAGTCTACAAGCTTAGGTGTTACTACTAATGTGAAAACAAGACAAAATATGACTGTTCTTGCTCATTTTAAGACAAATGTCAAATAATCATTACATTCATTACAGACGTCAATTGTTGTACAACTTCATGGTTACGCTGTTGGCATCACTTTTTACAGTGGATTTCCGCTGTTGTGGGCCTTTAACCATATGTCTGACTTTGTTGTTCACACAGGAGAGAGACGGGACTACCGTGGGTCCTCTGGGGAGCCTCAACAACCTCATGATGCTGACGAGGCAGAGAAGAGTCTCTCCACATCAGAACACCTCAAGAAACACCAGCAGAGATCCACAGGGAAGAAACCTCACTGCTCTGACGGTGGGAAGAGATTCACCTCCTCAGCAGGCATTAAAATTCATCAGAGAATCCACATAGTGGAGAAACCTTATAGCTGTACTCAATGTGGGAAGAGTTTTACTCATTCAACCAGCCTGATATCACACCAGAGAACACACACAGGAATGACATCTTATATCTGTAGCTGTGGTATATGTGGGAAGAGTTTTACTCGGCCAAGCACCCTGATATCACACCAGAGAACACACACAGGAGAGAAACGAGAGAAACTGTATAGCTGTGATGAATGTGGGAAGAGTTTTTATACATCTAGCCATCTTATTGTACACCAAAGAACACACACAGGAGAGAAATCTTTTAGCTGTACTCAATGTGGGAAGAGTTTTACTCAGCTAAGCAACCTGATATCACACCAGAGAACACACACAATAGATAAACCATATAGCTGTCATGAATGTGAGATGAGTTTTATTAGCCTAAGCAGCCTGATGTCACACCAGAGAACACACACAGGAGAGAAACTTTATAGCTGTACTCAATGTGGGAAGAGTTTTAATACATCCAGCATTCTGACTAGACACCAGAGAACACACACAGGAGAGAAACCGTATAGCTGTGATCAATGTGGGAAGAGTTTTGCTAAATCTGGCCAGCTGACTTCACACCATATAACACACACAAGAGAGAAACGTTATAGCTGTACTCAATGTGGGAAGAGTTTTAATACATCCAGCATTCTGACTAGACACCAGAGAACACACACAAGAGAGAAACGTTATAGCTGTGATCAATGTGGGAAGAGTTTTGTTCAATCTGGCAATCTAAAAGTACACCAGAGAACACACACAGGAGAGAAATCGTATAGCTGTAATCAATGTTACAAGAGATACTCTAATAAAAGGTGTCTGATCAAACATCAGAAAATACATGAAGGAGTTGTTTCATGATATCAATGAAATAATGTCACAATGTAGAATGTTTTAACATTGTAGTAGGAGTATTTTAATGATGTCACAATGTAGAATGTTTTAACATTGTAGTAGGAGTATTTTAATGATGTCACAATGTGGAATGTTTTAACATTGTAGTAGGAGTATTTTAATGATGTCACAATGTAGAACACTAAATGTTTGTCCCCTGTTCTATTGATTTCAACATGATATGGATATTAGCCTCAGGGGGAAAATACCAGGCTCTGAATTGAAAGAGTACTGTTTATGAGATTTAACAAAAAGTGACTAACACAAAAGAGTTGGTGACCCACTTAAATCAAAATGCAACACCTCAAAATGTAGCGAGCTGTTTTCTACAAGTTGTCCTCTAACCAGGGATGTACACATTACTCCCAGATTCCGTGTGGTTTTTGAGCTGTTAGTTTTAACAGGACGTGCAACCTCATCTCCCTCCTCTCGCACAATTGATTTCAACATGATATCGTTGAGGGATGACAAATAAGTGTTGCGTTCCTTTGTTTTGCAACCCTTAAATTTAAATGCATCACTCCAAAATGTAGCTGACTGTCTTCTGCAGGTTGTCCTCTAACCAGTGAGGTTAAAGATATCTCCCATTTCCATGTGTTTTTTTAGTTGTTAGTTTCAACAGCGCCTACAACCTGATTTCCCCCCTAATCGATATCAGTGATTTATTGCTACTTGTCAAAACAACAGCGTTTCTGATGCTTGTGTCCATGGTGAGTTTTCGGATTATATAAAGAGAATTTTGAGAGAAAAAATAATACGATTGTATATTATTATTTAGAAATACGTGTTTTTTCCTGTCTTCAATTGTTGACAGCCAGTAGACACTATGTTTATATTCTTACAAGATGGCATCTCATATGTATATACTATATTATATCCTATTCTACTGTATCTTAGTCTATGTATTACTCATCTCATATGTATATACTATATTATATCCTATTCTACTGTATCTTAGTCTATGTATTACTCATCTCATATGTATATACTATATTATATCCTATTCTACTGTATCTTAGTCTATGTATTACTCATCTCATATGTATATACTATATTATATCCTATTCTACTGTATCTTAGTCAATGTCAAAAAAAATCTTCCCAAGATGGCATAGCAGTTCAGAAGTCATTTTGTCCTAGTATTGTCGTGTCCTGTATATATATATATATATATATATATATATATTTACACCTTTCTTCGCATATCTTTTATATATTTTATTAGAACTCAACTACAAAAAGCTTTCCTGCAACCCGCCTCACCAATTACACAAAAAAAAGTATTATTTACCTCAAATCTGAAAATCCACAATAGAATAGATAGAATAGAAGCTAGCCAGAAGCTAACCAGAAGCTAGCCAGAAACTAGCCAGAAGCTAACCAGAAACTAGCCAGAAGCTAACCTGAAGCTACCCAGAAGTTAGCCGGTTTACTGGCTAACGTTAGTATTTCAGCTACCCACGTTTTGTGGTCATCAGCTATTCCTTTAGCTCGATAATCTATCGGCACTTTTGTACAACGCGACTCAGACCAGAACATACCGGACCGATTTTCTCAATATCCCCGGATTTCAACCGCAAGCTCTGGACATTTACACCTTGATTTCGCAGCTAGCTAGCTGCAAACCCTGTGACTATTGGCTTACGTCGATCCCGGAGCAAACTTAAATTATTCCGGAGCTAGCCAGCTGAAGAGTTCCATCAGCCATTCCCGGGCTACAATCACCTATCCGGACCCCTTTTTTTTAACTACAAATGCGGAGCCCCACCAGGCCTTCACGACTGACTACCGACGTTATCTGCCCGAGGGAGTTATCCAACTGGCACCTCCATCGCAACGTTACCTGAACGCTCATCTGGGGCCCGCTAATTGTTAGCTGTCTTATCGGCTGCTATCTGAATAAGTATATCGGACAATTTTTCTTGGGTGACTATATCTATTTTGCCAATCGGATTGATCCCCTCTACCACACGGAACCCCACTAATCTACCGACGGAAACGCACGAGGTGACTAAAAATAGACCTCCATCCTATGCTATCTTGCTACCGATAGCCAGCTACCCGGCCAGCTGTCTGGATCGCCACGACCCCAACCAACTTCTACTCACTGGACCATTACTGATCACTCGATTAAGCATGCCTCTCCTTAATGTAAATATGCCTTGTCCATTGCTGTTCTGGTTAGTGTTTATTGGCTTATTTCACTGTAGAGATTCTAGCCCTGCTCTCTATACCATATCCAACCTATCAGTTCCACCACCCACATATGCAATGACATCACCTGGTTTCAATGATGTTTCTAGAGACAAGATCTCTCTCATCATCACTCAATACCTAGGTTTACCTCCACTGTATTCACATCCTACCATACCTTTGTCTGTACATTATTCCTTTAAACTATTTTATCGCCCCCAGAAACTTCCTTTTACTCTCTGCTCTAGTAGCTCTAGGCGACCAATTCTCATAGCTTTTAGCCGTACCATTATCCTACTTCTCCTCTGTTCCTCTGGTGATGTAGAGGTGAATCCAGGCCCTGCAGTACCTGGCTCCACTCCTATTCCCCAGGCGCTCTCTTTTGATGACTTCTGTAACCGTAATAGCCTTGGCTTCATGCATGTTAACATTAGGAGCCTCCTCCCTAAGTTTGTTTTGTTCACTGCTTTAGCACACTCTACCAACCCGGATGTTTTAGCCGTGTCTGAATCCTGGCTTAGAAAGACCACCAAAAATTCAGACATTTTTATCCCCAATTACAATATTTTCAGACAAGATAGAACGGCCAAAGGGGGCGGTGTTGCAATCTACTGCAAAGACTGCCTGCAGAGTTCTGTTATACTATCCAGGTCTGTTCCCAAACAATTTGAACTTCTACTTTTAAAAATCCACCTCTCTAAAAACAAGTCTCTCACCGTTGCCGCCTGCTATAGACCACCCTCTGCCCCCAGCTGTGCTCTGGACACTATATGTGAACTGATTGCCCCCCATCTATCTTCAGAGCTCGTGCTGCTAGGCGACCTAAATTTGAACATGCTCAACACCCCAGCCACCCTACAATCTAAGCTTGATGCCCTCAATCTCACACAAATTATTAATGAACCTACCAGGTACCACCCCAATTCCGTAAACACGGGTACCCTCATAGATATCATCCTAACAAACTTGCCCTCCAAATACACCTCTGCTGTTTTCAACCAAGATCTCAGCGATCACTGCCTCATTGCCTGCATCCGTAATGGGTCAGCGGTCAAACGACCTCCACTCATCACTGTCAAACGCTCCCTGAAACACTTCAGCGAGCAGGCCTTCCTAATTGACCTGGCCGGGGTATCCTGGAAGGATATTGATCTCATCCCGTCAGTAGAGGATGCCTGGTCATTTTTTAAAAATGCCTTCCTCACCATCTCGAATAAGCATGCCCCATTCAAGAAATTTAGAACCAGGAACAGATATAGCCCTTGGTTCTCTCCTGACCTGACTGCCCTTAACCAACAGAAAAACATCCTATGGCGTTCTGCATTAGCATCGAACAGCCCCCGTGATATGCAACTTTTCAGGGAAGCCAGAAACCAATATACACAGGCAGTTAGAACAGCCAAGGCTAGCTTTTTCAAGCAGAAATTTGCTTCCTGCAACACAAATTCAAAAAAGTTCTGGGACACCGTAAAGTCCATGGAGAATAAGAACACCTCCTCCCAGCTTCCAACCGCTCTGAAGATAGGAAACACTGTCACCACCGACAAATCCACTATAATTGAGAATTTCAATAAGCATTTTTCTACGGCTGGCCATGCTTTCCACCTGGCTACCCCTACCCCGGACAACAGCACTGCCCTCCCCTCTGCTACTTGCCCAAGCCTTCCCCATTTCTCTTTCTCCCAAATACAGTCAGCTGATGTTCTTAATGAGCTGCAAAATCTGGACCCTTACAAATCAGCCGGGCTAGATAATCTGGACCCTTTCTTTCTAAAACTATCTGCTGAAATTGTTGCCACCCCTATTACTAGCCTCTTCAACCTCTCTTTCGTGTCGTCTGAGATCCCCAAAGATTGGAAAGCAGCTGCGGTTATCCCCCTCTTCAAAGGGGGGGACACCCTTGACCCTAACTGCTACAGACCTATATCTATCCTACCCTGCCTTTCTAAGGTCTTCGAAAGCCAAGTCAACAAACAGATTACCGACCATTTCGAATCACACCACACCTTCTCCGCTATGCAATCTGGTTTCAGAGCTGGTCATGGGTGCACCTCAGCCACGCTCAAGGTCATAAACGATATCGTAACCGCCATCGATAGGAAACAATACTGTGCAGCCGTATTCATTGACCTGGCCAAGGCTTTTGACTCTGTCAATCACCACATCCTCATTGGCAGACTCGACAGCCTTGGTTTCTCTAATGATTGCCTCGCCTGGTTCACCAACTACTTCTCTGATAGAGTTCAGTGTGTCAAATCGGAGGGTCTGTTGTCCGGGCCTCTGGCAGTCTCTATGGGGGTGCCACAGGGTTCAATTCTTGGACCGACTCTCTTCTCTGTTTACATCAATGATGTCGCTCTTGCTGCTGGTGATTCTCTGATCCACCTCTACGCAGACGACACTATTCTGTATACTTCTGGCCCTTCTTTTGACACTGTGTTAACAACCCTCCAGGCGAGCTTCAATGCCATACAACTCTCCTTCCGTGGCCTCCAACTGCTCTTAAATACAAGTAAAACCAAATGCATGCTCTTCAACCGATCGCTGCCTGCTCCTGCCCGCCTGTCCAACATCACTACTTTGGACGGCTCTGACTTAGAATATGTGGACAACTACAAATACCTAGGTGTCTGGTTAGACTGTAAACTCTCCTTCCAGACCCACATCAAACATCTCCAATCCAAAGTCAAATCTAGAATTGGCTTCCTATTCCGCAACAAAGCATCCTTTACTCATGCTGCCAAACATACCCTTGTAAAACTGACCATCCTACCAATCCTCGACTTCGGTGATGTCATTTACAAAATAGCCTCCAAAACCCTACTCAATAAATTGGATGCAGTCTATCACAGTGCCATCCGTTTTGTCACCAAAGCCCCATATACTACCCACCACTGCGACCTGTACACTCTCGTTGGCTGGCCCTCGCTTCATACTCGTCGCCAAACCCACTGGTTCCAGGTCATCTACAAGACCCTGCTAGGTAAAGTCCCCCCTTATCTCAGCTCGCTGGTCACCATAGCAGCACCTACCCGTAGCACGCGCTCCAGCAGGTATATCTCTCTAGTTACCCCCAAAACCAATTCTTCCTTTGGACGCCTCTCCTTCCAGTTCTCTGCTGCCAATGACTGGAACGAACTACAAAAATCTCTGAAACTGGAAACACCTATCTCCCTCACTAGCTTTAAGCACCAGCTGTCAGAGCAGCTCATAGATTACTGCACCTGTACATAACCCATCTACAATTTAGCCCAAACAACTACCTCTTTACCTACTGTACTTATTTATTAATTTATTTTGCTCCTTTGCACCCCATTATTTCTGTCTCTACTTTGCACTTTCTTCCAATGCAAACCAACCATTCCAGTGTTTTTTTTTTTTGTTTTTTTTTTACTTGCTGTGTTGTACTCACTTCGCCTCCATGGCCTTTTTATATTTTTATTTATTTATACATATATCTGTTTGCCTTCACCTCCCTTATCTCACCTCACTTGCTCACATTGTATATAGACTTATTTTTTTCACTGTATTATTGACTATATGTTTGTTTTTACTCCATGTGTAACTATGTGTTGTTGTATGTGTCGAACTGCTTTGCTTTATCTTGGCCAGGTCGCAATTGTAAATGAGAACGTGTTCTCAATTTGCCTACCTGGTTAAATAAAGGTTAAATAAAAAAGTAAATAAATAGACACCATGTTTATATTGAAGGTGAAGCATTGTAGTTGATTATAATGTGAAAAGGAAGTTGTTTTCTGTTGGTGGTGAGCATACTTGTTCAACAAAAATATAGGATATATTTGTTGTCTTAAGGGGGAAGGTTTTACAGGCTTTGGTTTTTCCATTTATGTTTTGAGGTTGGACTTTAGCACGTCTAGCTCGTTAGCACGTCTAGCTCGTTAGCACGTCTAGCTCGTTAGCACGTCTAGCTCGTTAGCACGTCTAGCTCGTTAGCACGTCTAGCTCGTTAGCACGTCTAGCTCGTTAGCACGTCTAGCTCGTTAGCACGTCTAGCTCGTTAGCACGTCTAGCTCGTTAGCACGTAGGATGCACTGATTGGTGTCACCTCGTTAGTCAATATGTGTTACACCTGTGCTGGCTTGTCCATCTCGTTAGTGGGAAGGTGTTTCACCTATGCTGGTCCAGGTTCTATTTAAGAGTGTCTGGCCCAGTGCTCCAGTTGTCTTGATAGATGTGGAGAGTCAACACCTTTTTTGGTTTACTTCCTGTCTTTAAGTTGTGTGTGTTTATCTTTTGTTTGCCTCTTCTTGGTTGATGTGGTGGGTGTCTTTTAGGTCCCAGTTGTTGTTACTAGTCAATTTTCAGTGGATATAGTGTCTTTCAGAGCCCCTCCTAAAAAACAAGCTTATATTTTGGGTTGGATATTGCATCCGATTAATATTTTAATCAATGGCATTTCCTTAGAATGCTCATTAGTCTTTCAGTTGTTAGTCTTCTGTTTGTTGTGGACTAAATATGTTTATTTTCATTGTTTTTTCCTGTAAAGCCATTGTGTTGCATTCATGCCTGAAATGTGCTGTATAAATAAAGCTTGATTTGATTGAACAACAAAATGTTATTTTTATTTCACCTTTATTTAACCAAGTGACCATGATGTCATAATGATAGTTTAACCAGGTAGGCCATGATGTCATAATGATAGTTTAACCAGGTAGGCCATGATTTCATAATGATAGTTTAACCAGGTAGGCCATGATGTCATAATGATAGTTTAACCAGGTAGGCCAGTTGAGAACAAGTTCTCATTTACAACGGCGACCTGGCCAAGATAAAGCAAAGCAGTGGGATAAACAAAAGTACAGGCATTAACACAACATAAAAATCTATATACAGTGTGTGCAAATGGAGTAAGGAGGGTAAGGTGTGAAATAATTACAATTTAGCAATTAAACACTGGAGTGATAGTTGTGCAAGTAGAGATACTGGGGTGCAAAGGAGCAAAAATAAATAACAATACTTGGGTATTTACAGATGGGCTAGGTGCAATGATCGGTAAGCTGCTCAAAGTTAGTGAGGGAGATATATATATATATGAACCCAATGACCGACCAATCAAAAGACTCTCGGGCCCTCTTAGTATGAAAATCAGTGTCTTCCACTATGTCAATATAGTGCTGGTATGTACGTTTAGTATCACTTTTCAACCAACCCAGGTCCTTTGTTGAAAATGCACATTTTTTAAATCAATCTGGATGCAGTCAGACTGAGTAGAAATATTCAATGTAAAGAGATGGGGTGAATGAGTGTGGAAAAGTACATTTGACACAAATTACCTTCATAATATCAAAGAACAAATATGTGTTTGAGGGGAAATTGACTTTCATACAGCCAAAAGGGGTGAGAAATTACACCAATATGAGTGGACAATTTATTTACAATGTAAATAAACATGGATGATGGAACATATTCCCTTTTGCTGACGTGATGAACCACTAAGGGGACATAAATATTTACCATCTAAACCATGTGTGACCTCTCACCTCTCTGGCTGTAGAAGTGTTCTTCCTAACCAGTCCCTCAACAGCTCTCTGACTGAGCTCCACCCTCACTGGGTCTTCAGAGGAGAGGAAGGCTGAGGAGGGATGGAAGGATGAATGGATCAGTCAATCAATAAAGTGTAGAGCTGCTGTCTATGCTGTCTGACAAAATCACTACTTTAGTAGTTCATTGAAGGAAATCAGGCTTTATGACTGCTGAATACCAACTATCTATCACTTAGATAATGTATTTTCAATTTCAGGTAGAGATACATCCTTGGGATGTCCCAAGCCCATTGAAGTTTACATTTAAAATGGTTAAGGTAGGGGTTAGGGGTTAGGGTAGGGATGTCCCAAGGATCCCTGATTGCATTGACCATCGTGCATTCTTCTGTCTCTTTTACAGAGCAGGTGTAAAAGAAACACAGACAAGCCAAGTAGGCACGCAGTGGATTATGGTCACTGTAGTTAATTACGTTTTATGCGCTAAACTATGTATATTATTGGCCTGTTGGAAACTACAACTCCCTACTACATCACACAGTTCAGGCTGGATCTGATTTATCTCTAGAGAAACTACAACTCCCTACTACATCACACAGTTCAGTCTGGGTCTGATTTATCTCTAGAGAAACTACAACTCCCTCCTACATCACACAGTTCAGTCTGGATCTGATTTATCTCTAGAGAAACTACAACTCCCTACTACATCACACAGTTCAGGCTGGGTCTGATTTATCTAGAGAAACTACAACTCCCTACTACATCACACAGTTCATGCTGGATCTGATTTATCTCTAGACTAGTTCCAGACACACCCTCTAGACAGACAGGCCAAAGGCGCTTGCTTGCCCCAATTCAGGGAACCGTTGATCTACTTCAGAGGAACTGTGTCTAGAGTGATTTCCTGTTGTTTTGACACCTCACTAGAAGACTAGAATAACTAGAAGCTGACTGCCCAGTTCAACATCAGTTCACCGTCTCACCTCATACTGTATTGGAGCAGCAGCAGCTGACTGCCCGGTTCAACGTCAGTTCACCGTCTCACCTCATACTGTATTGGAGCAGCTGACTGCCCAGTTCAACGACAGTTCACCGTCTCACCTCATACTGTATTGGAGCAGCAGCAGCTGACTGCCCAGTTCAACGTCAGTTCACCGTCTCACCTCATACTGTATTGGAGCAGCAGCAGCTGACTGCCCAGTTCAACGTCAGTTCACCGTCTCACCTCATACTGTATTGGAGCAGCAGCAGCTGACTGCCCGGTTCAACGTCAGTTCAGCGTCTCACCTCAAAATGTATTGGAGCAGCAGCAGCTGACTGCCCAGTTCAACATCAGTTCACCGTCTCACCTCATACTGTATTGGAGCAGCAGCAGCTGACTTGATCGTTGATGCTAATCATCATGTACTAGGACTGGAGACCACAGCAGCGATTCTGTTCTACCTCTTCAATGAGGCAGGGGTGAGGACATCATCCTGCTATTTTGACAGTCCCTGAAGGACAATACAGAAGAGGTATTTTCTCTTATTCCTTCCCTTTCTCTAATGTATTTTGTAATAAAATGATCAAGTGTAGTAAGATCATTGCTTTACTTTCCTAGGACTGGAGACCACAGCAGTGATTCTGCTCTTGCCCTACCTCTTCAATGAGGACCCGAGTGGCCTTTATGTCCGTGACAAGGTATGCCTATGCACCAATCACCCGTTTCTTCATGAACAAGAAATAAGCACTATACAAAGTAAATGGATTATTTATTATGGTCTGACATGTCTGCAGAAATGTTGCAATTTTGTAATGTGTTTTTTTTGTGTAAATTGTTTTGTAAATATTAGTTCACATTTGTGGTGCCACTAAATAAACAATTAATTACTTAAATCAATATTGTTATTATTATTCCCCCCCAAAAAAATAGAATGGAGGAAAGAAATAAAATAGTTATTAAAATATGTTTTTGTAATGCAGGGAGGGTGGACAGGGAGTTCAAAAATGAACCCCAAAAGATTCTTTGAGGAACCATTATAAGGGGTTCTTCAAATAGCTTATAGGGGTTTCCCACAAAAGGTTCTTCAAATAACTTATAGGGGTTCCCCCACAGCTTCAATTTGAAGAACCCCTACTTTTTAGAGTGTATATTGATAAAAGTCACCTTGTCCGAGAGACATTTACATAGTTATACACTGCCCAATTTGGGATGACTATTTTAGGGCAAAATAGCGACCACAACAGACAGACCTGATATGGCCCATAATTCAACGTCCTTGGACGTCACGGGCTGACTGGGTATGACCAAAGTTATTCTATTTAGCTGCACTTTGTAGTACATTTTTACACTATAATAAATGTTTCTGATGCCACATCGCCCGTTTTCAAAGGGAGCCGTTAGTTTTTAGATGCAGTCGCTTTTTAGCTTTTTGTCTGAAAGTATTTTCTCAACTGCGATACCAACTCCAGTCAGCAGGTGGCGATGTGCGTCTTTCAGGTGATTCTGTCAGTGTGACGTATAATCTTACACAATCACAACTCTCATATTGCAGTCACACAATGCTCTTCCCAAACATAGCTAATCAATTAGTTGTTTTTCAACAATATTTTAACCTACAGGAATATTTTCCTCATTTCTGTCTCATGGTTAGTTCCTAGGATAATTTAACTGTAACTAACTTTTTAAATGTAACTAATACATTTATTATTTTTCAATACTTCTAAAATGGGGTCCAGGTTTAAAATAATTACAGGTGCACCTTACTATCTTATACTATATCATACATGGTCTTAGTAAACACAGATTCTAGTTTTCATCCAGTTCACACAGATAGCTGACTCTGCTGTTTACACCTCCAAGGTGACCCCCTCACAAAGAAATACACACTCAGAGCCTACTGACTGGGCCCTGTTTACACCTCCAAGGAGCCCCCCTCACAAAGAAATACACACTCAGAGCCTACTGACTGGGCCCTGTTTACACCTCCAAGGAGCCCCCCTCACACAGGAATACACACTCAGAGCCTCCTGACTCGGCCCTCTTCACACCTCCAAGGAGCCCCCCTCACACAGGAATACACACTCAGAGCCTACGAGGCTTTTCTAAAAACTCCACTTGTTTTGCTCACCTCGTTCTTTTTTTAAACTAGGTTCGAGATGTGGTATCCACTCGGCTCGCTGCCTCTCAGATCAAAGGTGGGTCCATCTGCTCCGTTCCCGAAGTGTGGTTTCCCTGAGATCCCAAGTGCACGATTTACCCAGGTCGTCAGAAGCGGTCACCAAGTGAAGATTCACATCCCCATCGCCAAATGTGGTTGTTAATTTCTTTAATATCAAATGAGGAGAGAAACTTATCACACAAGTCAGAATTATTCTTAAACTAAACCTTTATTCACTTATTAATAAGGGAGCAGGTCAATACAACGTACACATATAAAGTGAATCAATTGAGTGCTCTACGATAATGATGGCTGGTCGACAAATCACCCCCAGATGATTCATTGAGAGCCACGAGACAAAAGTACAAAGGTCTTTTACAGCCAAGATACACCCCTTTCAACCTACATGACGAACAACAGACGTATAGAATGGGTCACAAGGTTAAGATTTGTATAAAAGATACTTATAATTCTCAGAAGACAGTATCTGCTGTAAAAACAGTCCTCTTTGTGTAGAGACCAGGGTCTGGCCCTGGGGTCATCTCTCCCTGGTACCATATAGAACAGAAACATTAACTCATGCTCTGGAATGTGGTCTCTTTAGGTTTTAATCACCCAAAAGACATTGTAAATCTCCTGTCAGTGTTTTCTCCCAGAGGCCCGTCCTCAGTAGAACACACAGACACAATAGTTCTAAGAACCCTCTATTCTGTTGCATAAAACAACCATTTGATCCAATAAAAGTATTATAACATAATGTTGCAGTTTTGCTCTCAGTGTCCACTGAAAGTTGACTAGTAACAACAACTGGGACATAAAAGTCACCCACCATGAGACCCACTAAATCTGCCCAAGAAGAGGCAAACAAAAGAACTGGTGTTACACATACTGACTAACGAGGTGTCACCAATCGGTGCGCCCTACGTGCTAACGAGCTATACGTGCTAAAGTCCAACCTCAAAACATAAATGGAAAAACGAAAGCCTGGAACACCTTTCCCCTTGAAACAACAAATAAATCCTATAATTTTTGTTGGACAAGTTTGCTCACCACCAACAGAAAACAACTTCCATTTCACATTATAATCAACTACAATGCTTCACCTTCTACAATATAAACATGGTGTCTACTGGCAGTCAACAATTAAAAACAAGAAAAACACGCATTTCTAAATAATAATATACAATCGTATTCTTTTTTTGTCCTTTTTCATTCTATAGAATCCTAGAACTCACTAGCTTCTAGAACTCTCGTCTTCCTAAAACTCATCAGCTTCTAGAACTCTCGTCCCCTTGGAACGAGTCCAAACAAAACTCATCTCCAATACGGAAAACCGTGCAGTCAAAATAAATTGTGATCATTGGCTAAACGCAAAACTATGACTGCCCACCCTTGAAACAATCAGCAACCAAGTTGTCCTTAACACGGACATGTCTGATTTCAAGAGGAAACTCCTGCAATAACCATAGTAACTTTCCAAATCACTGCGGAGCTTCTCTTTCTTTTCAGAGTTCACTCGATAGGCATGTTGTTGGATCGGGGCCCAGTCCCCAATGTCATGCTCTAGTACATTTGGGTTGGTACATCTGAGAATGTACCCTGCTATTCTAAAAGAAGGGCAACAATGTCAATATAATTATACCCGAAAATTGTCAGTTGATTGCATAAATAATTATGATTACTAAAAGTTACATGAATTGTAAACATGAATTACCAAAACCAAATGTACACCCCTTTGATCATATGTATTGTCAATAATTCACTTAATGGTAAGGCATGGTATAATAAAAAATGTTAAAAAAATATTTGATTGCATAGTCTTATTTTCAACGGCTTTTCAATTACATTTTGCTAGGTGGGATAGCCTCAATGTCAAAACACAGTTTTAACGTGTCCAAATCAATAACCAATATGCAGAAACAGTTTGGGATAAATTGAAAACCTAAACATAACATGTGCTATTTACACAAACATCTGCCACAATAATCATATTTCTTGTATTTTTTTAAACAAGCTCCTTATAAACTGCACAAGCACCAAAAACGCTGTTTTGACAAGTAGCAATAAATCACTGATATCGATTAGAGGGGAAATCAGGTTGTAGGTGCTGTTGGAATGCATTTAAATGTAGGGGTCGCTAAACAAAGGAACGCAACACTTATTTGTCAAAACTAATCGATATCATGCTAAAATCATTTATGTGACAGGAGGGAGATGAGGTTGCACGTCCTGTTAAAACTAGCAGCTCAAAAACCACACAGAATCTGGGAATAATGTGTACTTACTAAATCTCATAAATAGTACTCTTCCAATTCAGAGCCTGGATTTTCCCCCTGAGGCTAATATCCATATCATGTTGAAATCAATAGAACAGGGGACAAACGTTTAGGGTTCTACATTGTGACATCATTAAAACACTCCTACTACAATGTTAAAACATTCTACATTGTGACATCATTAAATTGATATCATGAAACAACTGCTTCATGTATTTTCTGATGTTTAGTCAGAGATCTTTAATCAGATTATCTCTGGTCACAGCTATAGGATTTCTCTCCTGGGTGTGTTCTCTGGTGTAAAGTCAGATAGCCAGAAGTAGTAAAACTCTTCCCACATTGACCACAGCTATAAGGTTTCTCTCCTGTGTGTACTCTCTGGTGTAAAGTCAGATAGCCAGAAGTAGTAAAACTCTTCCCACATTGATTACAGCTATAAGGTTTCTCTCCTGTGTGTATTCTCTGGTGTCGAGACAGATGGCCAGATGTAATAAAACTCTTCCCACATTGATCACAGCTATATGGTTTCTCTCCTGTGTGTGTTCTCTGGTGCACTGTCAGATAGCCAGAAGTTGTAAAACTCTTCCCACAATGATCACAGCTAAAAGGTTTCTCTCCTGTGTGTATTCTCTGATGCACTGTCAGATCTCCAGATTGACCAAAACTCTTCCCACATTGATCACAGCTATAAGGTTTCTCTCCTGTGTGTGTTCTCTGGTGAATTTTAATGCTTGATGAGGTGAATCTCTTTCCACAGTCAGAGCAGCGGTGAGATTTCTTCCCTGTGGGTCTCTGCAGATGTTTCTTGAGGAGTTCTGATCTGGAGAGACTCTTCTCTGCCTCGTCAGCATCATGAGGTTTTTGAGGCTCCCCAGAGGATCCACGATAGTTACATATCTCTCCTGTGTGAACAACAAAGTCAGACAGATGGTTACAGATCCAATGTAAAAGGTGATGCCAACAGCGTAGCCATGATGTTGTACAACAATTGACGTCTGTAATGAATGTTGAAATTATTTGACAATTGTCTTAAAATGAGAGAAGAATAGTCATATTTTAGTAGTAACATCGATGACTGTAAGCTTGAAATAAGTTATTCATGTTGTTGAAACTGTAAGCAGTGAGCCAGACAACTGGCGATTGGTCTCCAATATAGGCCCCTTTCTGTGTTTAATAAAATTGCGGCACGAGGGCGATGCGCACACAATTTGATTGCAGAAACACCTCCCTGCTAATGAGGAAACCGATAGTAATGGATGTAGTATATCTGCTAATGAGGAAACCACAAGTTATGGATGTAGTATATCTGCCTGGAGCAAAAATGGTGAGCAAACTGCAAACTGCAAGTTCTCATTTACAACTGCGACCTGGCCAAGATAAAGCAAAGCAGTGCGACAAAAACAACAGAGTTACACGTGGGATAAACAAACGTACAGTCAATAACACAATAGAAACATCTATATACAGTGTGTGCAAATGGAGTAAGGAGGTAAGGCAATAAATAGGCCATTAGTAGCGAAGTAATTACAATTTAACAAATTAACACTGGAGTGATAGATGTGCAGATGATGATGTGCAAGTAGAATTACTGGTGTGCAAAAGAGCAAAAAAAGTAAATCAAAACATGGGGATGAGGTAGGTAGTTAGATGGGCTATTTACAGATGGGCTGTGTGCAGCTGCAGCGATCGGTAAGCTGCTCAGATAGCTGATGCTTAAAGTTAGTGAGGGAGATATAAGTCTCCAACTTCAGCGATTTTTGCAATTCGATCCAGTCATTGGCAGCAGAGAACTGGAAGAAAAGGCGGCCAAAGTAGGTTTTTGGCTTTGGGGATGACCAGTGAGATATACATTTACATTTAAGTCATTTAGCAGACGCTCTTATCCAGAGCGACTTACAAATTGGAAAGTTCATACATATTCATCCTGGTCCCCCCGTGGGGAATGAACCCACAACCCTGGCGTTGCAATACCAACTGAGCCACTCGGGTGTATACTATATACTTCCTGGAGCGCGTGCAATGGGTGTGTGTTGCTATGGTGACCAGTGATCTGAGTTAAGGCAGCCTAGCAAAGACTTATAGATGACCTGGAGCCAGTTGGTTTGGCGATGAATATGTAGCGAGGGCCAGCCGACGAGAGCAGTGGTATATGGGGCTTTAGTGACAAAACGGATGTCACTGTGATAGACTGCATCCAGTTTACTGAGTAGAGTGTTGGAGGCTATTTTATAGGTGACATCACCAAAGTCGAGGATCGGTAGGATGGTCAGTTTTACGAGGGTATGTTTGGCAGCAAACGTGAAGGATGCTTTGTTGCGAAATAGGAAGCCGATTCTAGATTTAGTTTAGGATGGGAGATGCTTAATGTGAGTCTGGAAGGAGAATTTACAGTCTAACCAGACACCTAGTTATTTGTAGTTGTCCACGTATTCTAAGTCAGAGCCGTCCAGAGTAGTGATGCTGGACGGGCGAGCAGGTGCAGGCAGTGATCGGTTGAATAGCATGCATTTAGTTTTACTTGCGTTTAAGAGCAGTTGGAGGCCACGGAAGGAGAGTTGAATGGCATTGGTAGGTGGATTGGATACCACCAGCAGGTATATCTCTCTGGTCACCCCCAAAACCAATTCCTCCTTTGGCCGCCTCTCCTTCCAGTTCTCTGCTGTCAATGACTGGAACGAACTACAAAAATCTCTGAAACTGGAAACACTTATCTCCCTCACTAGCTTTAAGCACCAGCTGTCAGAGCAGCTCACAGATTACTGCACCTGTACATAGACATCTATAATTTAGCCCAAACAACTACCTCTTCCCCTTCTGTATTTATTTATTTTGCTCCTTTGCACCCCATTATTTCTATTTCTACTTTGCACATTATTCCACTGCAAATCTACCATTCCAGTGTTTGACTTGGTATATTGTATTTACTTCGCCACCATGGCCTTTTTTTGCCTTTACCTCCCTTATCTCACCTCATTTGCTCACATTGTATATAGACTTATTTTTCTACTGTATTATTGACTGTATGTTTGTTACACTCCATGAGTAACTCTGTGTGTTGTATGGGTTGAACTGCTTTGCTTTATCTTGGCCAGGTCACAGTTGTAAATGAGAACTTGTTCTCAACTTGCCTACCTGGTTAAATAAAGGTGAAATAAATAAATTAAATAGATCAGCAACGGTGGCTTGCAAACAGTGGATAGTAAGTAGCCCACCTTTGGAATAACTATGTATAGTTATAACTGTAGTATCCTGTATAACTGTAGTATCCTGTATAACTATGTATAGTTATAACTGTAGTATCCTGTATAACTGTAGTATCCTGTATAACTGTAGTATCCTGTATAACTGTGTATAGTTATAACTGTAGTATCCTGTATAACTATGTATAGTTATAACTGTAGTATCCTGTATAACTGTAGTATCCTGTATAACTGTAGTATCCTGTATAACTGTAGTATCCTGTATAACTGTAGTATCCTGTATAACTGTGTATAGTTATAACTGTAGTATCCTGTATAACTATGTATAGTTATAACTGTAGTATCCTGTATAACTGTAGTATCCTGTATAACTGTAGTATTCTGTATAACTGTAGTATCCTGTATAACTGTGTATAGTTATAACTGTAGTATCCAGTATAGTCTGGGAGGAGGTGAAACCACTCAGGCTTATTTGATGTGATCTAATGTTTTGATCATCTAGTTTTCCTTACAAGCATTCAGTCACCAAAGCGGGTTCGGTCATTCCTTTGTTTATATACTGTCTCATTGACAAAAATATTTTGGATTATTTGTTTACATCATTCCTTTGTCTCGACATATACAGTAAACGTGCCGAGGTTCTAATGTTGCCAAGGAGACACATTTTATTATTTATTTACAGTTTGGAGGGTTGGGGGTCTGACATCCAGGAGACACATTTTATTATTTATTTAGTTTGGAGGGTTGGGGGTCTGACATCCAGGAGACACATTTTATTATTTATTTAGTTTGGAGGGTTGGGGGTCTGACATCCAGGCGACACATTTTAGTTCTAATGGTGCCGTTCTGTTATTCTTTTCAGCTTCTTTTTCCAAGCATCTTACATTACTCTGAGACTAGTTATCCTGGGATCTTACATTACTCTGAGACTAGTTATGCTGGGATCTTACATTACTCTGAGACTAGTTATCCTGGGATATTACATTACTCCGAGACTAGTTATCCTGGGGAATAATTTCAATACATTTGCAAAAAATCAAAACCTGTTAATGCTTTGGCATTATGGGGTATTGTGATGTCATTATGGGGTATTGTGATACATTTTAGAATAAAGGGATGCACCGATATTACATTTTTGGCCAAATATTTGTTTAAAATCCAGGAACTTTACAACTTTATCTCTCTAGGTCATGCCAGTAGGTTACAGTAGGTTGTATCTCTCTAGGTCATGCCAGTAGGTTACAGTAGGTTGTATCTCTCTAGGTCATGCCAGTAGGTTACAATAGGTTGTAACTCTAGGTCATGCCAGTAGGCTACAGTAGGTTGTATCTCTCTAGGTCATGCCAGTAGGCTACAGTAGGTTGTATCCAAGTGGAAACAATTATCAACCCAACGTGGAAAGTGTTGAATTTGGTCAACAACAAAATGAATGGCTTATTTGCTACGTGAGGTTTACTTGATCCAACAGAAGTTTCGTAATGCTTAAGTTGTTATGTGGACACGTGACATACCGACAACTTTGATAAAAAACAATATAGGAGTTGTCTGCAGATCGCTATGCATATTCATGCTAGTAGCTTAGCATCTCTCTCCATTGAATACAGGCGGTGCATATTCATGCTAGTAGCTTAGCATCTCTCTCCATTGAATACAGGCGGTGCATATTCATGCTAGTAGCTTAGCATCTCTCTCCATTGAATACAGGCGGTGCATATTCATGCTAATAGCTTAGCATCTCTCTCCATTGAATACAGGCGGTGCATATTCATGCTAGTAGCTTAGCATCTCTCTCCATTGAATACAGGCGGTGCATATTCATGCTAGTAGCTTAGCATCTCTCTCCATTGAATACAGGCGGTGCATATTCATGCTAGTAGCTTAGCATCTCTCTCCATTGAATACAGGCGGTGCATATTCATGCTAGTAGCTTAGCATCTCTCTCCATTGAATACAGGCGGTGCATATTCATGCTAGTAGCTTAGCATCTCTCTCCATTGAATACAGGCGGTGCATATTCATGCTAATAGCTTAGCATCTCTCTCCATTGAATACAGGCGGTGCATATTCATGCTAGTAGCTTAGCATCTCTCTCCATTGAATACAGGCGGTGCATATTCATGCTAATAGCTTAGCATCTCTCTCCATTGAATACAGGCGGTGCATATTCATGCTAGTAGCTTAGCATCTCTCTTCATTTAATACAGGCGGTTGACGACAACAACCCTCATAGAATATAAACAATAGATTACAATAATAAGATGTATCCACCAATCCAAAGAAAGGATAGGCGGGAGCTAGACAACCCGCAGTGAAGCTTTGTGGACATCGACTCGCCTTGTTAGGGCGGAGAGACATCTTGTCAGTATATCCATAATCTTTGGTGTAGCCAACCCAACTCTCGCATGGCACTATTGGGGGGCACGGTGTGTAGTAAAACATCACTACTTGAAAATCACTACATGCAGTGCCCCCCAGTCTGCGGTCAGCAGATAGACCCTTCTCAAATATATATGTTAAGTCACTTTTTGGAAACGGAACGGAGAAAATAAGGGGTAGCTTGCTCTCTAGTCGTCTGATTCTAGACATATCAGTCATCATCCTGGGCCCTCCGTTGAAGAGGTATTGACGAGACAACTCCGAATATCCAAAGTTAAAAACAAATTTAAGGCGGTACTTACTGGTGTTACTCAGATCTCCTATCTCCTCCTCTTCATCTTTCAATGTTACAGTAATCTCCCCTTCCTTCTTCACTCCAAAAACTGCATCCACCTCTTTCTCTTCCTCCTCTTCTTTTACTGAAACGTCTTTCTCTTCTTTCACTCTGAACGCGTCTTCCTCTTCTTTCACTGAAACGTCTTTCTCGTCTTCTTTCAGGGTAACAGCCTCATCCTCTACTTCTTGTTTTACTGTAACAACCTCTTCTTCCTTCTCCTCTTTAACGACAATGTTCAGCCCAAGAGCTTCTTTCTCCGTCCAGCAGACCCCCTCTTCTTCAACGAGAGGGGAGAAGTTTAGGGAGCTCATGTTCGGGGATGTTAGCTACCTAGCTATCATTAGCGACTAGGCTAGTGCTAATTTAACCAGCCAGCTACTATAGCTGACTAATACAAAATAACGTAATATTCAATTAAATAGGTTAACAAGTAGATACGACAGAAGTGTGTCTAACACACAGTAGCTAATATACACCGAAAGCGTATAAATAGCTTGAATCTTTCGGCTATGTTGGCTAGCAAGCTACCGGGGTGGTTGACGAGCTGTTTATGAAGAACCGTCCACTAGATTATACGTCACGCTGGCAGCGTCGCCTGAAAGACGCACATCGCCGTCTGCTGACTGGAGGGGAAATGCAGTTGAGGATCATATTTTATTTTCAGACAAAGATTATTTTAAATGGATTTAATGAAATAATACTATTATATTGAGACATACAAAGACAGGAATGTGTTGATTGATTAGTGTGAATAAAAAATGTTTACTACTGCATATTTAAGGCAGTTTCATTAAGTTATACTACATCTATATTAGTAGCTAGCTACTGTAGGTCTATACTGCTCCTACATGGTGTAACAATACATCATGTAGATGTATATAATGAACAGACTAGGTCTATACTGCTCCTACATGGTGTAACAATACATCATGTAGATGTATATAATGAACAGACTAGGTCTATACTGCTCCTACATGGTGCAACAATACATCATGTAGATGTATATAATGAACAGACTAGGTCTATACTGCTCCTACATGGTGCAACAATACATCATGTAGATGTATATAATGAACAGACTAGGTTTATACTGCTCCTACATGGTGTAACAATACATCATGTAGATGTATATAATGAACAGACTAGGTCTATACTGCTCCTACATGGTGTAACAATACATCATGTAGATGTATATAATGAACAGACTAGGTCTATACTACTCCTACATTATTATGTATTATTATGTGTTATTTCTTTCTCCTTTATTTAACCAGGTCGGCCAGTTGAGAACAAGTTCTCATTTACAACTGCGACCTGGCCAAGATAAAGCAAAGCAGTTCGACAAAAACAACAACACAGAGTTACACATGAACAAACATTCAGTCAACAACACAATAGAAGACAGAGAATATATTTTTATGTTTAGAAATATTGTGAAACACGATCAGTATGTACAGGTGCAGTAATCTGTGAGCTGCTCTGACAGCTGGTGCTTAAAGCTGGTGAGGGAGAAGTGTTTCCAGTTTCAGAGATTTTTGTAGCTCGTTCGTATTAATGCAGATATTATGGACATTTTATTTAAAACATGTAATTAAACTATAATTGTAGCTCCTTTAATTTAGACCCAAAATGTATTTGCTATGTGTGCTATTGCCCGGCTATTAAAAGGAACAGGCGACTATTTGAGACTCAGCCTCAGAAATGTTTGGTCACATGGAGTGGTCACTAGATGTCTACGATACCAAAGATAATTATAGTTGGGGGTGTTGGGAGTGTTAAGTGTGTTGATATAACGGTAATAATGTCACATGGAATCAAGTGGTCACTAGATGTCTACGGTGCCAAAGAGAATTATAGTTGGGAGTGTTGGGAGTGTCCAGTGTGTTGATATAACGGTAATAATGTCACATGGAATCAAGTGGTCACTAGATGTCTACGGTACCAAAGAGAATTATAGTTGGGGGTGTTGGGAGTGTTAAGTGTGTTGATATAACGGTAATAATGTCACATGGAGTCAAGTGGTCACTAGATGTCTACGGTGCCAAAGAGAATTATAGTTGGGAGTGTTGAGTGTGTTGATATAACGATAATAATGTCAAAATTCCACTTTTAACAACCATCAGAATTGGTTAACAAAAGGTTATGCCCGAGTGGTGCAGCAGTCTAAGGTACTAGATCACAGTGTTAGAGGTGTCACTATAGACCCGAGTGGTGCAGCAGTCTAAGGTACTGTATCACAGTGTTAGAGGTGTCACTATAGACCCGAGTGGTGCAGCAGTCTAAGGTACTGTATCACAGTGTTAGAGGTGTCACTATAGACCCGAGTGGTGCAGCAGTCTAAGGTACTAGATCACAGTGCTAGAGGTGTCACTATAGACCCGAGTGGTGCAGCAGTCTAAGGTACTGTATAACAGTGTTAGAGGTGTCACTATAGACCCGAGTGGTGCAGCAGTCTAAGGTACTGCATCGCAGTGTTAGAGGTGTCACTATAGACCCGAGTGGTGCAGCGGTCTAAGGTACTAGATCACAGTGTTAGAGGTGTCACTATAGACCCGAGTGGTGCAGCAGTCTAAGGTACTGCATCGCAGTGTTAGAGGTGTCACTATAGACCCGAGTGGTGCAGCAGTCTAAGGTACTAGATCAGTGCTAGAGGCGTCACTATAGACCCGAGTGGTGCAGCAGTCTAAGGTACTAGATCAGTGCTAGAGGCGTCACTATAGACCCGAGTGGTGCAGCAGTCTAAGGTACTAGATCACAGTGCTAGAGGTGTCACTATAGACCCGAGTGGTGCAGCAGTCTAAGGTACTAGATAACAGTGCTAGAGGTGTCACTATAGACCCGAGTGGTGCAGCAGTCTAAGGTACTAGATCACAGTGTTAGAGGTGTCACTATAGACCCGAGTGGTGCAGCAGTCTAAGGTACTAGATCACAGGGCTAGAGGCGTCACTATAGACCCGAGTGGTGCAGCAGTCTAAGGTACTGTATCACAGTGTTAGAGGTGCCACTATAGACCCGAGTGGTGCAGCAGTCTAAGGTACTGCATCACAGTGTTAGAGGCGTCACTATAGACCTGAGTGGTGCAGCAGTCTAAGGTACTGCATCACAGTGTTAGAGGCGTCACTATAGACCTGAGTGGTGCAGCGGTCTAAGGTACTAGATCACAGTGTTAGAGGCGTCACTATAGACCCGAGTGGTGCAGCAGTCTAAGGTACTAGATCACAGTGTTAGAGGTGTCACTATAGACCCGAGTGGTGCAGCAGTCTAAGGTACTAGATCACAGTGTTAGAGGTGTCACTATAGACCCGAGTGGTGCAGCAGTCTAAGGTACTAGATCACAGTGTTAGAGGTGTCACTATAGACCAGAGTGGCACAGCGATCTAAGGTACTGTATCACAGTGTTAGAGGTGTCACTATAGACCCGAGTGGTGCAGCAGTCTAAGGTACTGTATCACAGTGTTAGAGGTGTCACTATAGACCCGAGTGGTGCAGCAGTCTAAGGTACTAGATCACAGTGTTAGAGGTGTCACTATAGACCCGAGTGGTGCAGCAGTCTAAGGTACTGTATCACAGTGTTAGAGGTGTCACTATAGACCCGAGTGGTGCAGCGATCTAAGGTACTGTGTCACAGTGCTAGAGGCGTCACTATAGACCCGAGTGGTGCAGCGGTCTAAGGTACTAGATCAGTGTTAGAGGCGTCACTCTAGACCCGAGTGGTGCAGCAGTCTAAGGTACTGCATCACAGTGTTAGAGGCGTCACTATAGACCCGAGTGGTGCAGCAGTCTAAGGTACTAGATCACAGTGTTAGAGGCGTCACTATAGACCCGAGTGGTGCATCAGTCTAAGGTACTAGATCACAGTGTTAGAGGTGTCACTATAGACCCGAGTGGTGCAGCAGTCTAAGGTACTAGATCACAGTGTTAGAGGCGTCACTATAGACCCGAGTGGTGCAGCGGTCTAAGGTACTGCATGGCAGTGTTAGAGGCGACACTAGAGGCATCACCCGGGTTCGATCCCGGGCTGTACCACAACCTGCCGTGATCGGGAGTTCCATAGGGCGGCACACAATTGGCCAAGCGTCGCCCGGTGTTTCCAACTACACATTGGTGCAGCTGGCTTCCGGGTTAAGCGGGCGGGTGTTAAGAAGCGTGGTTTGACGGGTCATGTTTCAGAGGACGCATGACTCAACCTTCGCCTCCTGATCCCATTGGGGAGTTGCAGCGATGAGACAAGATCTAAATTGGGGAGAAAAAAACGGGGGTAAAATGATAAAAAATGTTTAAAAAATGACAACAAACAAAGGTTGCATCCTAACGTGGCAATAAACAGCAGGCAAAGTGACCAGGACAAAATGAACTCAAACGTTTTACCATTGGAACACTTGATGTAATGATGTAATAATGGACAAAATGAACTCAAACGTTTTACCATTGGAACACTTGATGTAATGATGTAATAATGGACAAAATGAACTCAAACGTTTTACCATTGGAACACTTGATGTAATGATGTAATAATGGACAGAATGAACTCAAACGTTTTACCATTTTACCCACCATTTGCAACAACGTCACTGAGCACCATCACTGTCTTTCCTTCGTGGATCTCCTGCATGTTTACATATCTGGCATTACTCATCTCATATGTATATACTGTATTCTATCCTATTCTACTGTATCTTAGTCTATGCATTACTCATCTCATATGTATATACTGTATTCTATCCTATTATACTGTATCAGTCTATGTATTACTCATCTCATATGTATATACTGTATTCTATCCTATTCTACTGTATCTTAGTCTATGCATTACTCATCTCATATGTATATACTGTATTCTATCCTATTATACTGTATCAGTCTATGTATTACTCATCTCATATGTATATACTGTATTCTATCCTATTCTACTGTATCTTAGTCTATGCCCCTCTGACATCACTCGTCCATATTTTTATATATTCTTATTCCTTTACTTAGATTTGTGTGTATTAGGTATTTGTTGTGAGCTAGGAACACAAGCATTGAGTTAGATATTACTGCACTGTTGGAGCTAGGAACACAAGCATTGAGTTAGATATTACACCACTGTTGGAGCTAGGAACACAAGCATTAAGTTAGATACTACAGCACTGTTGGAGCTAGGAACACAAGCATTTAGTTAGATATTACAGCACTGTTGGAGCTAGGAACACAAACATTTAGTTAGATATTACTGCACTGTTGGAGCTATGAACACAAGCATTTAGTTAGATACTACTGCACTGTTGGAGCTAGGAACACAAGCATTTAGTTAGATATTACTGTTGGAAACACCCCATCTCTTTACATTACTTATTTATATTCAGTGGCCTGACTGCATCCAGACTATGTCAAAGGCCCATCCTGGTAGATCTGAACCTAATGCAGCTTGGAGTGATCAGATAACAGAAGTCACATTTAGGTGCCAGGTGTAACTGAGGCTGTAGATGCTCCATATCCATTGCTTTGAGTGTTTTATATAATATGACTAAATATGTTAATTTCTGTGTTGCAGGGGCAGTCAAGAAATGGAACGGCAAGGCCACAGAACATGACCACTCCACCATCAGAGCTGTGGGAGACCACCTCAAGCCCCTGGTAGAGCCGGGGGTGGTGTTTAACACTCCACCATCAGAGCTGTGGGAGACCACCTCCAGCCCCTGGTAGAGCCGGGGGTGGTGTTTACCACTCCACCATCAGAGCTGTGGGAGACCACCTCAAGCCCCTGGTAGAGCCGGGGGTGGTGTTTACCACTCCACCATCAGAGCTGTGGGAGACCACCTCAAGCCCCTGGTAGAGCCGGGGGTAGTGTTTACCACTCCACCACAGCTTCAGCAGGCTGGAAAAGTGATACTGTTTTTCATACTAAGATGGACCATCAGTCTGTTGATTGGTCAGTCATTGGGTTAATTTGTTTTGCAATATGTTCAAATCAAATCAAGCTTTATTTATACAGCACATTTCAGACATGCAACACAATGGCTTCTCAGGAGAAAACAATGAAAATAAACAGGAATATTTAGTACACAAACATAAGAGGATAAAAAACAATAATACCAACTTAAAGACTAATGAGCATCCTAAGGAAATGCCATTGATTAAAATATTAAAATATCCAATCCAAAAATATAAGCTTGTTTTTTAGGATGGGCTCTGAAAGTCACTATGGGGGTGTCCACTGAAAATTGACTAGTAACAACAACTGGGACCTAAAAGACACCCACCATGAGACCCACTAAATCTGCCCAAGAAGAGACAAACAAAAGAAAAACCCACACCAAACTTAAAGACAGGAAGCAAACCAAAAAGGTGGAACAACTAAAGGTGTTGACTCTCCACATCTATCAAGACAACTGGAGCACTGGGCCAGACACTCTTAAATAGACCCTGGACCAGCTCAGGTGAAACACCTTCCCACTAACGAGATGGACAAGCCAGCACAGGTGTAACACATACAGACTAACGAGGTGACACGAATCGGTGCGTCCTTATTGCTAACGAGCTATACGTGATAAAGACCAACCTCAAAACATAAATGGAAAAACCAAAGCCTGTAACACCTTCCCCCTTAAGACAACAAATAAAACCTATAATTTTTGTTGGACAAGTTTGCTCACCCCCAACAGAAAACTTCCATTTCACATAATCAACTACAATGCTTCTACAATATAAACATAGTGTCTACTGGCTGTCAACAATTAAAAACAAGAAAAAACAAGTATTTCTAAATAATAATATACAATCGTATTATTTTTTTAATCCTTTTTCTTTCAATAGAATCCTAAAACCCACTCGCTTCTAGAACTCTCGTCCCCTTGGAACGAGCCCCCAAAAAACTTGTCTCCAATATGGAAAAACGTGCAGTCAAAATAAATTGTGATCCATGGCAACGCACTGGCTAAACGCAAAACTTGTTGACTGCCCACCCTTGAGACAATCAGCAACCAACTCCTGCAATATCCGTGGTAACTTTCCACCTTACTTCTCTCTCTCTTTTCAGGGTTCACTCGATAGGCATGTTGTTGGATCGGGGCCCAGTCCCCAATGGCATGCATTTGGGTTGGCACATCTGAGAATGAATCATGATATTCTAAAAGCAGGGCAACATTGTCAATATAATTGTACACAAAAATGGTCAGCTGGTTGCATAAATAATTATGAATACTAAATGTTACATAAATTGTAAATATGAAAATCAAAACCAAATGTACACCCCTTTGTTAATATGTATTGGCAATACTTCAGTGAGGCATGGAATAATAAAACATGTATCTTTTGTCAGGCTGAATGTTTGAAGTATGAGGTGATTTGAGTCATGCTTCTTCAGTAGTGGAATAAAGACAATTAGCATTTGAATGTTGTAAAGAAATACTGGAGTGATGTCAGATTGTTAATAAAAATTGATTAGTACAATTTATTATACTGCTTTCATGTGTGTATATACACAAACATCTGCAACAATTATCATATTACATGTATTTTTTTAAACAAGCAGCTTTTTCAACTTGTAGAAAACAGCTGGCTACATTTTGAAGTGCTGCATTTTGATTAAAGTGGGTCACCAACGCAGTAAGTGTAACACAGCTCTTTTTTTGTTAGTCACTTTTTGTTAAATAATACTCTTTCAATTCAGAGCCTGGATTTTCCCCTGATGCTAATATCCATATCATGCTGCAATCAATTGAACAGGGCAAAGGATAAGGTAGAACATCATTAAAATACTCCTTCTACAATGTTAAAACATTCTACATTGTGACATCATTAAAATACTCCTTCTACAATGTTAAAACATTCTACATTGTGACATCATTAAAATACTCCTACAATGTTAAAACATTCTACATTGTGACATCATTAAAATACTCCTTCTACAATGTTAAAACATTCTACATTGTGACATTAAAATACTCCTTCTACAATGTTAAAACATTCTACATTGTGACATCATTAAAATACTCCTAATACAATGTTAAAACATTCTACATTGTGACATCATTAAAATACTCCTACTACAATGTTAAAACATTCTACATTGTGACATCATTAAAATACTCCTAATACAATGTTAAAACATTCTACATGGTGACATTATTTCATTGATATCATGAAACAACTCCTTCATGTATGTATTTTCTGATGTTTGATCAGAGATCTTTTATCAGAGTATCTCTTGTCACATTGATCACAGCTATGAGGTTTCTCTCCTGTGTGTGTTCTCTGGTGTGAAGTCAGCTGGCCAGATGTAGGAAAACTCTTCTCACAATGATTACAACTATAAGGTTTCTCTCCTGTGTGTGTTCTCTGGTGTACAGTCAGAGAGCAATATGTAGTAAAACTCTTCTCACATTGATCACAGCTATAAGGTTTCTCTCCTGTGTGTGTTCTCTGGTGTCGAATCAGATGGCTTGATGTAGTAAAACTCATCCCACATTGATCACAGCTATAAGGTTTCTCTCCTGTGTGTGTTCTCTGGTGTCGAATCAGATGGCTTGATGTAGTAAAACTCATCCCACATTGATCACAGCTATAAGGTTTCTCTCCTGTGTGTGTTCTCTGGTGTCGAATCAGCTGGCTAGATGTAGAAAAACTCTTCCCACATTGATCACAGATATAAGGCTTCTCTCCTGTGTGTTTTCTCTGGTGTGAAGTCAGCTGGCTAGATGTAGGAAAACTCTTCTCACAATGATTACAACTATAAGGTTTCTCTCCTGTGTGTGTTCTCTGGTGTGATGTCAGAGAGCTAGATGTGGTAAAACTCTTCCCACATTGATCACAGCTATAAGGTTTCTCTCCTGTGTGTGTTCTCTGGTGTTTAGTCAGAGAGCTAGATGTGGTAAAACTCTTCCCACATTGATCACAGCTAAAAGGTTTCTCTCCTGTGTGTGTTCTCTGGTGTATTTTAAGTTCTGATGAAGATGTGCAACCTTTCCCACAGTCAGAGCAGCAATGAGATTTCTTCCCTGTGATTCTCTGCTGGTGTTTCGACGTGGAGAGACTCTTCTCTGCCTCGTCAGCATCATGAGGTTGTTGAGGCTCCCCAGAGGATCCACGATAGTCACGTCTCTTTCCTATGTGAACAACAAGTCAGACAGATGGTTTAAGGCCCACAACAGCAGAAATCCACTGTAAAAGGTGATGTGTAGCCATGATGTTGTACAAACACTGACGTCTGTAATGAATGTTCATTATTTGACATTTGTCTTAAGATTGTCAAGTGAACAACAATAGTCATATAACGTGTAAGGTAACTTATTTGAAAAGTCATTACTTCATTACATTGCTCAACATTTGTCATAATTATTTAAAGCAGTTCATTTGTATCTGCTCTCTCGTTGGACTTCAGCTGCATATTTTCCCCCATTTTCTTCTAATCTGAAAACGTTGAAGCCAACCATTTCCTGAAGAATTGCATTATGGGCCCTAAAGTACTGCGTGTTTACGTCATATTTTGGCGAATTTAGTACGACATCCGGGAACTTTTAGCATACTAACTACATCATACTATGACCAATAAGCAGACTATATACTCAATTTACTTCACAAATAGTGCAGTTAGTATGAGTATTCTAACACAGCTCAGGACTCCGGGCAGCCATTTTGTTTGTTTAAAAACTAGGTTGCCCCTTTAAAAAAGCCACACAACAATCAATCAACCAATCTGCAGTTCAACCAATAACAAAACTGTAATTCCACCACCGTTTTGCTAATAAGATGATGATGGGGTTGGAGAAATGTAACTACTCTCAAATTCATAGACAGACCGATGGATACAAGGACTGACCATCCATGATATCAACATTATAGTTTTAACCATGTTGATGCTATACAGTGTTGATTTACATTGTTTCTAAACATTGGAGTAAAAAAAGCTTATTTGGGGTTCTGATGGGCTACAACAGTTGAACTAAGCTCATGAGGCATGTGTTATATTCTTCAAGAATCAATGGCTATAAATAAATTATTTAAAGTCAAAATATGGATGTAGCAATTGCAGATTTCCCCTTTAACACCAAACACCAGTTCAACAACTGCAGAGTTTGTGCTTCTGTTTTTAAGACAGTACTTACGAGTGTTACTCAGGGAACGGCTTTTCAAAACCATCTTATTGCTAAGTTCATCTTTGGAACCGGATGCCTGAATTTGCGTTTGGGAAACCGGGAGCAGATATCCAGTTTCGTCCTCTTTATTTTTCGATGTGACAGTCATCTCACCCTCCTCTTCTTTCACTGAAACGTCGTCGTCCTCCTCTGTCACGTCTATCTCTACTTCTTTCACGGTAACAGCCTCACCTTCTACTTGTTTTTGTATAACAGCCTCCTCTTTCTCCTCCCCCTCTTTCACGAGAGCTTCTTTCTCCATCCAGCAGACCTTCTCTTCTTCAGCAGGAACGGGGTTAAGTTTGAGACTGGAGCTATGAGGCATGTACTGAAGTCGCTAAGCGGTATAATTCAAAGCAGTGTCACTTTATCAGCAGCACGTGATCAATGACGTCTGAAGAATCATTTCGTCGAACACCTGATTGGTTTGGTATTGGGCTCGTTCGACATTGCAGCCGACAGTGCAGGTGGCTGCTGACTGACTAATTTACAAATCACCTTACATCATAAATAACTACTCATTATTATTTATAAATCAGTCAGACAGTCACCGTTTACCCACAACGCAGCATGGATTTGATGCTCTCGAACACGGCCAGTGGTTTAACATATGACATTATGGCTACGCTGCTACGGCGTGTGACTTCATCTATAAATTGTGGCTGTTCTAAATTCTGTGTCGCTCAAAGCCTTGAGTAATGAACCTATTTTTATTTTATTTTTTGTTTGACACAATTGGCTCGAAATCATCAATGATTCAGGAAGCTTTGTTTCCCCATCACTACTTTTCAGCATGTTCTCTGTGAATTAGACTACGGGAGTTTTGTAACTTTTTCTCCGGTAGTTGGTCTCGCTGACCATAACCGTGCTGATTGGCTACGCTGGTCAGGCTAATAACTAGTTGGCTAAATAGCTAACGTTAGCTGGTTGGCTAAGATAACAGCATATAGCTAATGTTAGCTGGCTGGCTAAGATAACTGCATATAGCTAACGTTAGCTGGCTTGCTAAGATAACTGCATATAGCTAACGTTAGCTGGCCGGCTAAGATAACAGCATATAGCTAATGTTAGCTGGCTGGCTAAGATAACTGCATACAGCTAATGTTAGCTGGCTGGCGTAGATAACTGCATATAGCTAATGTTAGCTGGCTGGCTAAGATAACTGCATATAGCTAATGTTAGCTGGCTGGCTAAGATAACTGCATATAGCTAACGTTAGCTGGCTGGCTAAGATAACTGCATATAGCTAGCATTCTTTGATATTTGGTTAGATGGCATTATGTATTTACAAAACTGTGGTTTACTTTAATCACTCAAGTCATGTGTGCAAATTATTGGTTTAATTTAAAGTTATACATTTTAAGTTATTTCTGTTGTAGTATACATCATAGGGCATAGGCTGGTCCTCCATATTACTTCACACCTAACTTTGGCATTCTTCTAAATGTAATAGTATAACTTTAAACCGTCCCCTTGCCCGCGAACCAGGGACCTTCTGCACACATCAACAACTGACACCCACGAAGCGTCGTTACCCATCGCTCCACAAAAGCCACGGCCCTTGCAGAGCAAGGTGCAACACTACTTCTAGGTTTCAGAGCAAGTGACGTAACTGATTGAAACGCTAGTAGCGCGTACCCGCTAATTTCACATCAGTTACATAAATTCTGATTGGTTTAATGTAATAACTCCAAAAAAAGAACTGTAAGGTGTTATTTTGCATTGGAAATGTTTTAATATTTTATTTGATATTTTATAAACAATACAAAACATACACATACAAACAACATCATAGAAACATTAACTACATCACACCTGCCCAGACCCACTCTAACAAAGCCAGTGCATTCATCAGCACCATTTTTTTTCTCTAGGTCACTTTCAACTTTTAGATAATAAAGCATTTGACCTTTCTATTGAATTAACAACAGAGGATTGGTTGATTTCCAGGTTTAATTAAGTATAATATTTAAGATGATTTATGAGAAAAGTATCGTCCAACTCTGGGGTATCTCACTGTACCCTCAAATGTCATGTTTTGAAATATACAGACAGACAGATTAAAAGTAATTTTACATTGTATAACTGTACTTCTGACAGCCAACTTTCTAACTCCGCCCATAACTTTATGACATCATAACATTCCCAGAAGGATTATTGAGTCATTGTTAGTTTTACACTGAAGACATGACTCTGCCGTTGTGCTGTAGAATTTGTGGATTTTGTCTCTTGTATAATAAGGGACTATCATTTGTCCCAACATCAGAGGCCACAGACTTTGATGCAGTTAAAGACTTCCAAAAGTGTTTCCACAATTTAAGATCAACTGAGTTTTTTTAATGGGGTTTCTCCCTGTGCACCTGCCAATGTGAATCCTTTGAACGAGACAAGTTACCAGACAGGACATATTGCTAATGTTCTTCCCATTAATAACCTGAATGACAATTAACTTGTGGGCGGTGGTGGTGATGACGTCCTATTGGATGACGTCGTCCATCGGGATCCCCCAAAAAAGAAAACGCTCTGGATTGATCACTGGAGTCAGATGTGAAGGAGGAGGTTGATCATCAGGAGTCAGATGTGAAGGAGGAGGTTGATCATCAGGAGTCAGATGTGAAGGAGGAGGTTGATCATCAGGAGTTAGATGTGAAGGAGGAGGTTGATCATCAGTGAACCTCTAGGATTGTGGCTGGGCTGGCATTTCCACTTCCAGCTTGGTCATATATTTTGATACATTGAATGTTGATATTGTGAAACTATGTTATATATTTGTACCTCCTGTTTCATGAAGTGATGTCACTAAGTACTGCCCCTATATATACAATTCATTCGGAAAGCATTCAGACCCCTTCACTTTTTCCACATTTTGTTACGTTATAGCCTTATTCTAAAATTTATTCAATAATTTTTTCCCCTCATCAATCTACACAATACCCAATAATGACATCACAATACCCAATAATGACATCACAATACCCCATAATGACATCACAATACACCATAATGACAAAGCAAAAACAGGTAAATAAATGAAAAAATTAGATTTTCTTTAAAAAACAAGGACATTTCTAAGTGACCCCAAACTTTTAATGGTAGTGTACATCTACATGATGTATTGTTACACCATGTAGGAGCAGTATAGACCTAGTCTGTTCATTATATACATCTACATGATGTATTGTTACACCATGTAGGAGCAGTATAGACCTAGTCTGTTCATTATATACATCTACATGATGTATTGTTACACCATGTAGGAGCAGTATGGACCTACAGTAGCTTGCTAATTATTTAGATTTAGTTTGACTTAATGAAACGGCCTTAAATATGCTGTAGTTACCATTTTTTATCCACACTAATCAATCAACACATTGCTGTCTTTGTATGTCTCAATATAATAGTATTATTTAATTAAATCCATTTAAAATGATCTTTGTCTGAGAATAAAATATGATCCTCAACTGCGTTTCCCCTCCAGTCAGCAGACGGCGATGTGCATCTTTCAGGCGACGCTGCCAGCGTGACGTATAATCTAGTGGACGGTTCTTCATAAACAGCTCGTCAACCACCTCGGTAGCTTGCTAGCCAACATAGCCGAAAGATTCAAGCTATTTATACGCTTTCGGTGTATATTACCTACTGTGTTTTCGACACACTTAGGTCGTATCTACTTGTTAACCTATTTAATTTAATATTACGTTATTTTGTATTAGTCAGCTATAGTAGCTGGCTGGTTAAATTAGCACTAGCCTAGTCGCTAATGATAGCTAGCTAGCTAACATCCCCGACCATGAGCTCCCTAAACATCTCCCTTCTCGTTGAAGAAGAGGAGGTCTGCTGGACGGAGAAAGGAGGTCTGTGGCTGGACGTTGTCGTGAAAGAGGAGGAGGAGGTGGAGGCTGTTACAGTGAAAGAAGAGGTAGAGGATGGGGCTGTTACAGTGAAAGAAGAGGAAGACGCGTTCAGAGTGAAAGAGGAGGAGGATGAGAAAGAGGAGGATGTAGTTTTTGGTGTGAAAGAAGAGGAGGTTGGAGATCCGTTTAACCCCAGTAAGTACCGTCTCTGCAGTCGTTGAACCATTATGCAGTAAAGGGGTTCTACACTTTAATGTTGTTCTGTAGGAATGGCTGAAGCTACACTGTAACGTGTAGAACATCAAGAGTGGACCATCAACAAAACGTTAACAATTGATCAAATGCATCCAATGACAATGCCTGAAATACTGTAGTCCTCAATATCTCCTATTAGATTAGCCCAATATGTAGTCTTAAAGGGGCAATCAGCAGTTGTTACATCCATTTTGGGACTTATACATTAATGATATGTACCCATTGTTTCTTGAAGAATTCCCTTATAAATGCCTCATGAGTTTAGTTCAACTGTTGAACCCAAAATATAAGCATTTTTTTACTCCAATGTTTATCAGTAAATATTAACAAACACTGCATATCCTCAAAACATGGTTAAAACTATAATGTTGGTATCATGGATGGTTGCATTTCTCCAGCCCCATCCCTCAGCTTTTTACCGAAACGGGCAGGGAGTACGCTTTGTTATTGTTTCTACTGCTGATTGCTGCCCCCGTTACTCCTCAAAATAATTTCACATAATACTTTCATATCACATAACAATTATTTCACACAATACTTTCATATCACATCAAAATAATTTAAAATACTTTAACATCAAAAATAATTTCACACAATACTTTCATATCACATCTAAATAGGTAACCAGTCTGTATAGATAGATAGCTAAGTGAATTAAATATCACCAGCTACCTAACTTCATATTAGCTATCTTGATGTATTTATCACTGTAAAAAACTAACTCCAAATGCATTTGTAGGTAGCTAGCTAACAGCCATGGAGGGTGAAAGGATAGCAGCCCCAACTGTCAGTGAGAGAGGAGGCTATTCTGGATAGGGCAGGTACTTTTGTGTAGTTCCTGTCCCTAGAAGTGCGGATGGAGATGATAGTAACATAATATTCAGTGTGGTGTAATTTGACTATAATGAAGTGTGTTTCTTGTGAGGTTTTCTGTCCTCAGATAAAGAGCGCTATGAAAGCCAGTCTACATATGAAGAGGTCCCAATGAAGAGCAGTGGTTCTCAGTCCTGGGGACTCAAAGAGGCACATTGTTGTTTTTGCCTCAGCACTGCACAGCTGATTCAAATTATCAACTCATCATCAAGCTTCAAGAGGTATTTATGTATTCATTTGTGATGCCATCCTTGATATGATCCTGTTATTGTCACATGCTACACATGTACATATATGTGCCCATGCATCTATCAATCCAATGTTATCATGATTTGTTATCAGGAATATTATACTTTAGTAATCCACAATGACCTGGTGATGTAACAGTCTAATAATTACATTGTCTTCCGTATTCCTACAGATACCTTGTAACTGGAGATTCCTTCAAAACGATTGCCTACAGTTACCGTGTAGGGCACTGCAAGGTTGGGTGACCAGGGTCATCTGGGACTGCCTCCTGGAGGAATTCAGGTGTGTGAAGGCTACCTGTGTCCTGCGTAACTTCATGAGGATGGACACGAGGACCAGGAGGGGATCTGCAGCTCGCCACCATGTGGCGAGGAGGAGTCTGCTGCTCTGCAGGATGTTTCAAGGATGGGGTCCAACAACGCAGCAAGAGAGGCAATCCGTGTGCAGGAGATCTTCACCTCCTCCTTCTTCAAAGAGGATGCTGTTCCATGGCAACACCATAGACTACACTATGCACAACCAAAGGCTCTTTTAAGAGGGTGCTGTTCCCTGGCAACACCATAGACTACACTATGCACAACCAAAGGCTCTTTTAAGAGGGTGCTGTTCCCTGGCAACACCATAGACTACACTATGCACAACCAAAGGCTCTTTTAAGAGGGTGCTGTTCCCTGGCAACACCATAGACTACACTATGCACAACCAAAGGCTCTTTTAAGAGGGTGCTGTTCCCTGGCAACACCATAGACTACACTATGCACAACCAAAGGCTCTTTTAAGAGCCATTCACATTGCAATAAGAGGATTCTTCCATTTACTTAGCTATGTCAACTGCAGTTATTCAATTCATAGTTTCTCTCCCTTTGATTTCTACTTCTCAGGTGAGGGTGCTGTTTAGGTAAGGGTATGATGTCTGTGCAAAAACAAAACAGGCTATTTTAAATCACCCATATTGAAAACATGTAGAACAATTAGACACCCTATAACCCACACCTACACACTCATGTATCAATCTGATTGATGGATTGTGTTGTGCAGTAAGCAGCCTCAGGTGTATAGAACTGTGTCTCCTTCCACCTTCAAAGAATAGGCAAGAGGGCCAACCATGGAGAATAGTAAGACACTTCATTATTTCTATAACTACGCTATATTGTTTGTACTTGTGGGTCCGTTCATGTTTTTCAGCATAAAGTACTCTGCAGCCACTTAGTGTGGTGTGGACACCAGGTGAGGCCACACACAGATTCCTGTTGAACACTGTCGGTTTAACTACCTTATTTTCTCAATAACAGTCTCTCTCTTTCTCTTCATCCCTCTCTCCACTTCTCCCTAAATCCTCTAGGTTATATCAGCTGTGTCGGTGAACCCCTCCTGCATCTGAACTGGCTACATAGAGGGCACAGCATGATCAGAGGTGAGAGGTCATTTGGTCAGGTCAACAGGAAGTATTATTAAAGAGATGCTTTACATTGAAATACAGATAGATGCAGTAGTCCCTGAGTTAATGATCCCAGGTCAGTTTATATTATACAGGAAGTATTATTAAAGAGATGCTTTACATTGAAATACAGACAGAGGTGCAGTAGTCCCAGAGTTAATGATCCCAGGTCAGTTTATATTACACAGGAAGTATTATTAAAGAGTTGCTTTACATTGAAATAGAGAGATGCAGTAGTCCCATAGTTAATGATCCAAGGTCAGTTTTGCATTTCACCTCCTGATTGATGACTAACAATGTTAGAATAAAAAATAAAAACACAAGGTTTAAACATGCTCTCTCTCTCCATCTGTCTCTCGTCTGCAGATATGTTTTCATGTGAGAGGATGCCAACCCCTAGTCCCATCATCGCCACCTCACCTGCTTTTAAGATAACCTTTGGGCCAACTAGACACTGTTATGTAATTGTGATGAACTGAGAGAATATTTATGTAGCACTGTGATTCATTAATCATGTGCTGCCTTCCCTGCTCCTATGTGCTTACCTCTTTCCCTTTCTGTCCTTTATACCTCTCTCTCCACCTCCTCTTTCTTCCTCTGTTTTTATAATGCACAACAGATGTGCATTGAAGTACAGATTGAACTTGTATTTATAACACTTGGATAATGAGCTTTTCAATCAAGCGTTTCACATTCTCTACTGGTTGAAATGAAGTGTTATGTGATGAAATACTCCACCTATCCTGTGTTTATCAGATCAATGCAGATGAAGGGCATTAGATGTTGAGATGAACCGGTGTTGGAGTATTTACATGATGCATAGGAAGTGTAGTGTTCTGTTTTTTAACATTATATTTCTGTATATATGAATTAACTAGTTAAATCCTGTTTCTAGTCTATTAGTTACAATGTGTAACCATTGATGTCCCAGGACCAAGATTGGTAAACACTGTTGAAGTGTAGAATTGTAATACATACATGCAGACACAGCGTCATTCAAATACTGGAATTTGATACTCCTGGTATTGGATATGACTGAAAAATAATCTCAAAGACATTCATACCTAAACTGCACCTTTATTTGCCATGGTAGAATACATGATCAGTGAATATATTAAATGTACAGGCTACAATGTGGGGATCTCATGCATGGTAATAACTACATGTATATACGACTTGCATCCTTGGCACAACATGATATTATATTCTACTCAATCCATAGGCTTCATTAATGTCATTCAGGCTGTTTTGAAGTTGATACAACTGGCTGTGATAGCTGAGGTTCATAGCTAGGTTCTGAACTAATATGTATACCAAACGTTTGGGTCCATACACAGATCGGCTAGATAGCTAGCTACACATCCATAGGCATACAGGTATTTTAATCATCCACTGCACAATAAGCAAGAACATAGCTAGCTACGTTATTTCATCTATCTGCATGGTAAATATCAGCAAGGCAAGCTTACAAAATTGTACATTCAATTTGCAGTAAATTCTTCAGCTAGCTAGATTCTATACATCCATTGTTTCCCAAAACGACAGCCTGGTTTGCTGGTTGTTTCATGAGTCCCTAAAACAACCAGAATTACAATTTCATACTCATGTCACAATACCCATAAAGCTAGTCAGCTAGCTGGCTAATGTTAGCTAGTCTGCTAGCTGGCTAATGTTAGCTGGGTCAGCTAGCTGGCTAATGTTAGCTGGGTCAGTTAGCTGGCTAATGTTAGCTAGTCAGCTAGCTGGCTAATGTTAGCTAGTCAGCTAGCTGGCTAATGTTAGCTAGTCAGCTAGCTTGCTAAATCACGATTTTTGGAAATGAACTTTATGATAATAAAATGCAGAATCGTTTTTCTCTACATGAACTAACATTCCTGTCAACTCTGCATGTTTTTGCATGATTCGTTTTGACGTTATAATCCCTTACATTTGCTTCCATCTTAGTACTGTTGTCCACCATCTTTGATCCAGTTCAGTTCTGTGTAGGGGTACCCCTATCTCCTAGTTTTACTGTCCGCATTCTTTGCTCTAGTTCAGTTCTGTGTAGGCGTACCCCTCTCTCCTAGTATTTCTGTCCACCATCTTTGATCCAGTTCAGTTCTGTGTAGTGGTACCCCTCTCTCGAAGTATTTCTTTCAGCCATCTTTGCTGAAGAAAGTCTAACAATCACTAGTGCAGCAGCAGCAGCCTCCCCCGGTCCTAGTGCTGGCCCTTTAAGAAGTTTAAGATGCGATGGAATGGTTGACGAAAAAAAAAAAAAATTCACTGAAAAAATATATAGACTGATATTGATTTATTTAGGGGGGGCTAATTAATATTTTAGTTCTAGCGACGTCTCTGGTTCCTACCCTTTAACTTTTTGTCTGAAAATTAAATATACATTTTACTCAACTACCCAATCCAGTCAGCAGTTGGCGGTGTGTGAATTTAAGGCGACGCTGTTGGTGTGACGTATAATCTAGTGGACGCTTCTTTCAGCAGCAGCAATAGTTAGTCAGACACCTCGGTAGCTTGCTAGCCAAAATAGCCGAACCAATAAAGCTCTTTAGATGCTTTCGTTTTTTTATTAGTTACTGTGTTTTAAAACCACTTCTGTCGTCTAGTTAGTTATCCGATTTAATTTAATATTTACGGTGTTGTTGTTATTAGTCAGCTGGCGGGCTGGTTAAGTTAGCATTAGCCTAGCTAGCTAACATCCCCGACCATGCGGTCACTAAGCTACTCTTCTCCTGCTAAAGATAATATCTGCTGGATGGAGAAAGAAGCTCTGATCTTTCTGGTGGAAGAGGAGAAGGAAGAGGAGGATGTCACAGTAAAACAAGAGGTAGAGGAAGAGGGTGTTACAGTGAAAGAAGAAGAGAAAGACGTTACAGTAAAAGAAGAGGAAGAGAAAGGGGATGATGCAGTATTTGGAGTGAAAGAGGAGGAAGGGGAGATGACTGTCACATCGAAAAAGGAGAACGAGGAGGAAACTGGATGTCTGAGGCTGTAAGGAATTGTATTAGATATTGGTAACTTGTTTTAACAACTTCTCAACATTAGCTATGGTTGACACAATATACACACTCCCTTTTATATTGGACATATGCTGGACTCATTGGACACATGCACGACTCCCACAACTCCCCTCCCCCATGACAATCACTCAGACACACACAACTCAGGGTTGGAGCTCCAGACAAAGAACTACCTCAGGAACCAATGGAACGTGGACACCAGGCCTGTACAGGACTACCCAAGACCCAGATCGACCAATCGGAAGGCCAGACTCGCAGATCAACCTACTTTGCTTGTTGTCTATATATAAAACTGTACAACTGTGGAAACTCGCCCCTTTTCCTGACGACCCCATACGGATCAGATAGAAAGAGCCGTGCTGCACGCTTTGCATAATATTTTTACACTTGAATAAACCTGCCTTATTATAAAATTATCCACCTCGTCCTATGTCTCCACTTGGTCTCCTGTCTCAAGTAAAACGAATTATCAACAAACTTGGTAAGCAGAGGATGGTCAAAACATATTTGAATTCGGCCCAATAGAAAATTCATCGGACAGGAGACGAGAGGGAGAAAGATTCAAGAAGGAGAGGTGACCCGCTCGAGGGAGACGTCGGCGATTCAACTCACCCAGGAAACTGATCAAAGAGCTCGAAAATATTAAGGTAAGCAGAGCCGGTTTAATCAAAATCTGCATATTGTATTATAGCCAATATCTAAATTCAATGATCAGAAGTACTGAGGTGAGTGAATTGTTGCTAAATTTATGTGGAATTGTTTAGAATCTAAGGCATTGTGTAAAGATATTTGCGAAGTATAAAATCAAGTCGTATTAGTAATCTGGAACTAGTTGAATTATTCTTCAACTAGGAGTATCGGGGATAAATCTAAGCTTGATGCTGTTCAAGTCGAATTAGTAATCTGGAACTAGTTGAATTATTCTTCAACTAGGAGTATCGGTGATAAATCTAAGCTTGAACTAGGAGTAATGGTATTAAACTTGAAACTCAAATGTATTTGAAATGTAATGTAGCCTGTTCAAGTCGTATTAGTAATCTGGGACTAGTGGAAATGGCACCCCTCTAGGAGCATCAGTGAGAAATCTAAGCTTGGCGTATTGGGATTCAAGTCGCATTAGTAATCTGGGACTAGTTGAAACATTTTTCAACTAGGAGCATCGGTGATAAATCTAAGCTTGAAATAGGAGCAAGGGTATTAAACCTGAAACTCTCCAAATTAATGCTGTTCAAGTCGCATTAGTAATCTGGGACTAGTTGAAACATTTTTCAACTAGGAGCATCGGTGATAAATCTAAGCTTGAAATAGGAGCGAGGGTATTAAACCTGAAACTCTCCAAATTAATGTGCGTGATTGAGCGTTCCACGAGATCTATTGCTACTAATTAGCTATAAGCTAAGTTCAGGCTCCGTTAGTGGTGACCGCCGAGTCGGAATCTGTGTGCCACGGTGAAGCAGCCATTTACGGTTGATGAGTTGACCTGGTTTTCCCCTCTTATACTGTTGGTAAATCCTTAAGGGATAGAATTCATTTGAAAATTATTATAGAAGCGCGTGAATTACTAGTATATTGTCCCCAAAGGAAAATTTCTGAAATGTTTTGGCAAAGTATTTAATTAATCGGAAAAAGTTTAAATTAACCGGGAAAGTTAAAAGAAATAATATCTCTCGAGTTAAAGGTCTTATAATTGCCATTCCAATTATATCAGGAGCGCCTGAATTCATTAGTATATTGTCCCCAAAGGAAACTTCTGAAATATTTTGCCAAAGTATTTAATTAATTAATTTAGCGAAAAGCAATAATATTTTTTTATTATAAATACCCAAAACTGTCATTCCAATTATAACAGGAGCGCATGAATACATTCGTATATTGTTTCAAAAAGAGAGAGCTGAAATATTGTTGGAAAACGAAAATAATTCATCAAATACACGGCAATAAAATCCTTTGTCCACGCGAGTCGGACACCAGACTGGGGGAGGTTAGAGGAAGAAAAATACATCGCTGGTTTCGATCAGTGACGGGCTAAAGTATACAAAGATAATAATAGACCCAGACATAGCTCAACGACAAAATGACCACGACTATCGTCCCCAAACACAAATTCAACGAATATTTAGATCAGAGAATGAAAGACAGAGCAGGCGGGAAATTACACTACAAACCCGTTAAAAGAGTTTGGGAAGAAGTGAGGCTGAGATGGATTCAAGCAGGCTTCCTTAGTGGAGTCGCCCCATCAAAAGGGCAACTCCTCATTATGGAGAAAGAATTGGAGGAAGCAGTGAAGCAAGGGATAGAATGTGAAGTTGATAAGAATAAAAGTCACTTATTTAAAAAAGAAGGGACAAAGCAGAGGGAGAAGGCAGAGGCTGAGATGAAAATAGGATTATGGGCAATTGAGGAAATTAGAAAAGCTCTCCCTTACCGGAAACCTGATACGATGGGAGTGGTCACTGGAGCACCAACTGACACCAAAGAGGGCAGGCCCAACAATAATGACGCCCCACCTACCACCACAGCAGCCCCATCGGCCCCAACCCATCTCAGGGGCACTGTGGGGTTAATGGCAATTCCCCAGGCTCAGTTCAACTCCCATGTGCATCACCACATTACCCAATACAATAAGGGTAAGGGAGGGGCTGAAACACAAATCCAGTCCCTACAGGTACAACTTTTGAAACTACAATTGAAAGAGGCCCAGAAAGGAGAGAAACCCAAGAAACAGATGGTGGCTGAAGACCAACAAGAAATCTCACAAATCATTGAAAAAACTGTTTCCCGAATGATACAGCAACAACAACTACCCATCTTCACCCAGCAGGGACCACCTATACACCCACCCCAGGAGCAGCCATTCCAACTGCCGTATGCCTACCCGCTTCAGCCATACCCTTCGTCGGAACCACCACTACAACCCTACTACCCACTACCACAATCAAACTATTCACCCACATGGGGACAGCCCCAGAGGTACTCTGGATCTTATGGAAGCTGTCATAATTGTAAACAAGCTGGGCATATGGTGCGACAGTGTCCGCACCCAATAACCCCGGCCCAAAGCCAGTTTCTGGCCAAAAGGGGACGAGGATACGCCCCTAGACTAAGGGGGAGTCAGGCCAATGATGTATCAACCACGTGCGGCCCTTCAACCCGCATACAATCACCCCAATCCAGACCCGAATCAGCAATCACCTCCCCCTTTTCAGGGCATGGCTGACGAATATGCCCCATGGCCCTGAAGCTGCTCACCACTAACCTACACTCATCATTGACCTGAACTACTGAAGCATCAAAGGCTTTTGCACTCTTGAAAACAGATCTCTAAGTGGCAGTAGCCCTAACAGCACCTGACAAAAAAAAACAAGTTCCATCTGGATGTTTCTGAAAAAGAAGGATTTACATCATCCATCCTTTTCTAGAACCTAGAGGGGGAGAGAAGAGTGTTGAGGTATCACTCCTCCAAACTGGACCACATTGAAGAAGGACAAACCACATGCTCCAGGTATGTGGCTGCAGTGGCAAAAGCTATTGGAAAAACAGCCCACATGATAATGTGCCATCCATTGGAAATCCACACCCACCATGGGGTTGCAGCATATCTGATGAGCAAAGAATTCACGTTCAGCGCTGAAAGGAAAACGAAAATCCAGAATAAATGCACACAATCACACATCACATTTGTCAACACTGACAAAAACACGGCAGACGCACTCAATGCTGAAGGTCTACCCCACTCCTGTGCAGAAAGAGCTGCACAGGGACTGAAACGGAGACCTGACCTGGGGAACGAACCACTCACCAACACACACAGATATGGGGAAAGACAATGTGACAAATGAAAAAAGGTACCTGTTAGTTATGGTAGACAGGTTCTCTAAATGGGTTGAGGCAATACCAACAGCAGGGGAGGATGCAAAATAGGTCATTAAGTGGCTGCAAACCGAACTCATGTGTGTTGTTTAATGACAAACGCTCCATGTACCAATAGGGTCGGATGTGTAAATGTCAACTGATTAATGGATGTGGTTTAATGATGGGGTTAGTGTACAGGCCACAATCTCATAAGTCTCGTGGAACGCGCCAATCAAATGTATGTGCAGGTTTTGAAGTTGATTTGGGTTAAAGTCCTGCCCCTGGCGTTGCTGGCCATGATAGCCTCTCCAGGTGCAGGCACCCATCTCTCTCCTCATGAGACAATGGCTGGAGGAGTCATGCTGGGTTCACCAAGGAAGGGAGGTCATATGCCCGCCCTTGATGTACAACAAATTGTAATGTTTGACAATTGACGGAACTTTCTGCAGCTCTCTCCACACAGATTCACAAGGTCCAACGGGGAAGCAGAAGGGAGATCTGGCACACGGAAGGTAAAAAATTGGTGACTGGGTGGGGTTAATGTCCACAAGAGAAAGTGGCTAGAACCCAGGTGGACTGGACAGTACGAAGTGAGGGAGGTTACTTCACACTCAGTCCAGGTCAAAGGTAAATCAGGCGCACCTTGGCACCACCTCACACATTGCACTCCAGCCCCAATCCCTTCTAGAACACTGACAGAAGTCAGAGCTGATTTAAACAGCTTAAATTCGATTCCAAATGAAGACATTCCTGACTCAGGTGATGCGGTATCAAACTCCGCCTCCCCTGATAAAGGAACCTCGCCCAGTTAGAGGGATATTTCTCCCTCCCTGGGCAAGGCTAGGGATATCTGGCCCCTTATTTGACATTTGGGGTGTCCCTGGGCACTTTCACATGGTTAATAGAATAACTATAACCGGATCCCCATGGATGTATGTCACGGACACTCTAGTCTAACTAGGTAATAATAGATTAAAAAATTTAAAAAAAAAATTTTTTTTAGAAAACAATAGTTAAAATAAGAAACTAATATGGCTCAAATTGAGAAGGTTGAATAAGAGTGGGTGGAGAGCTATGCAGAGAATGGACAGAAGATGGCAGTATTGCAGCACCCAAATGGTCTCCCAGCCGACTGGTTGAATGCTGGTGACATAATTTTGTTTTTTGGAGTAAACATTAAGGTTAAGGGTTTCCGTGTACCCAGAGATAAGATATCTTAAAAGAATACACTCATATGGGAATAGGAGTTTTACTTTCTGAGTTTTATTTAGGCAAGGGACTTTGAGAAGATAAAGGGTTCTTTTGGTATGTTTAGATATGGAACACGAATGTAGGTGTAACATTTTGACCTGTTTTCTGTTTCCATTGCATTTTCCGGCGACTTGATCACTCGCGGGGAAATGTAGTGAGAATAATGAGATTGTGTCATTTGGGATACTAGTTTTGAGGTAAATTGATTATAATAGAGTTTATAACTCTTGACCATAAGGTAAGCATTTGTATTGGCCATTAGAAGATAGAGATAGGTTAATTAAGGTTATGTTAGGACTTTAAAGATTGACACTATAAGACCTGTTGTTATTTTTAAATCATGCAGATAAAGTCAAAACAGTGAGACACTTAGTTAATATTGTAAAGGAACACATAGAAAAAGGCAGACAGATGGGTCTACCCCGCACTGTTGAGACCTTGAAGGTTTGAGAGCAGAGTGGGGAGGGTGGACCAGGAAATGAGCAAGGTAGGCTGTGAAATAAGATAGGAGAGAAAGGGGTTAACATATATAAGCAGCACAGATACATTTCAAAGTAGATAAGTCACTTGACAGAGAATTGGAAAAGAATAGATATGAATGTACGCCCAAGGGAGAATTGGATATGCGGGGAATAAAAGGGACGTTCCTAGAATATGATGTACTAAGTTATTATTTAGAGTAGGTAAGGTTGATACCTGGCCAGAGCCAGGTATCAAACGAAGGAGGGTACATTGTGGACTAGGAAAGGATGGGGCCTATTGGATAATAAACTTATTTAAAATTAAACATTTATAGCTAAAAAATAAATAAATAATTAGGCATAGAAGTTAAATATATAATCAGAAAGAACAAATGAGGAACTGTTTGCTAACCAAACCTGTATGTCCAAGAGTTTATACATTGCAGGTGAATTAAGGGAGAAGGTGAATCACTCGACCTGGGGGCATATCGCACTTGGAGGGTGAGACACACTGACACTGCCGAATGATCACAGAGTTAAGGAGAAGAACTGTTGCTAATAGAGCTCGGGGATCAACTCCTTAATGAAGAATTCCCTGCCCCTGACCTTTCCTCACTGTGTTCGTTCATAGAAGTGAAAGTGTGGTTTGATCTCTGGCTGATGATGTGTTCTCTGGGAGAGGGTGGGGTTTTACAGGACTGTCTGTAGTCCTGAGCTGTCTGATAAGGATATGATGGGGAGGTTGCCATCGCAGTGCTGCCAGAACCACCACCAGTTCCAACGGACCAGGGTTCAGCCGGCCTCCTCCACCACTTCAAGACCAAGTCCCACGCCATCACCTAAGCTCTCCAATCTGGTACAGATAATAAATATAAAAGACATCTCAGATAGTGAACATTTGGGGACTGAAACTGTTTATGAGGAAAGGGAGAATATGTGTTTGGCCTACAAAACACTTAATAGAAAGGACTGTGTCGTATGTGGACATGCCAGACCTATTCTGGCTGCTCACCCATTTGTCCTAAGTAATGGGGAAGGTTGGATGTGCATCCAAATTTAACCCTGTGTAAAACTCTGAGTCTTGTGTTCCCAGAAGTCCCTCCCCAGAAGGACCATGGGGAGTTAAGGCATATGGGGGACATAACAGCTGTAACACTGGTACAGGTAGAGGTATAGACTATGGAGGGCTCCCTGCTACTACCTGCATCACTAATACCACTATTAACTAGAGGTGTTGCTGATGTATGGTGGATGTGTGGACCTGCCAGGCGGTTGACCCCATTTTTGAAAGGAAATTGTCGTTGCTCATGTGTTTTGGCCAGTCTGATACCACCGTTGCCTATTATGATAGCTAATCAACTTCTGGGAAGCTACACAGGACACAGAGGCTTGGGACCAACCCAGGAGACGGCAGAAACGTGACGCTCCTTGGTCCGAGGGTACAGATAACATGCACACCAACCTGTTGGGGGTCCCAATAGGGGTCCCCCACGAATTCCAGACATTAACCAGGAATGATGGCCTGTGGCATCTGATGCCTATCATTGGCCCAGCTATTCTTGATGTTAAAACAAAAGGTCTGGATCAATTATAAACACACCCACACAGGACTTACAGGGATGGCTGAACAATTGGATGCTGCCTCACAAACCAGTAGACACAATAGACTAACACTGGACATAAGTCTGGCCAACCAGGGAGGTGTATGTAAAAAGATTGTAGAACAGTGTTGCACGTTTGTTCCTAACAATACTAGTCCGGATGGGAGCATTTCAAAAGCTCTGAGTGGGTTGGCAAGGTTATCAGTGGAGATGAAGGGTCTTGCAGGTGTGGAGGAGAGTGGACTGTTCCCCTGGCTGGGTGGTTGTTTTGGTAAGTACACTGCAATGATGATTACTGGATTTCTGACACTAGTTGTTGTTTTTCATTTCTGTGTTGCCTGTATCATACCTTGTTTGAAGAAGTTTGTTACAGATGTGTAAGGGGCCTCTAGTATGATGCCGTTGCTTGATGCTCCAGTTGGAGAGGCTGATACGAAAACGAGCTTCCGCAGGAGAGTGGGCTGACAGAGGAGGACCCTTGGTTTGCTGTAGTTGATGTTGAATGAATAAAAAGTGATGTTTGTCCTCCCTGTTGTGAAGGTTTGAAGTTCCCGGGTGGCGACGAGCCCACCTGGTACAGGTTGCATAGAGGGATGGACCTGAGGGTTTAACATATTCTCGTTTTTTGGTTTACTAATGTGTGGTTGGCCACTCCAGGGGTAGTTATTGGAGTGGTCTCCTTTTTGGTCCTTGCTCATTTACGACTCAACTTACATTGATGCTATTGGTGTCCCTAGGGGGTGCCAGATGAATATAAACTGGCGGACCAAGTGACAGCTGGGTTTGAATCATCATTTTGTTGGTGGTGTACAGTTAATAAAAAATGTGGACAGAATTAACTACATTCATTTTAATGTCCAGAAACTGGGCAATTGGACTCAACAAGGCTTCGAGGCGGTCCATGGACAATTGGCAGCTACGTCCCTGATGGCATTTCAAAATAGAATCGCGGTTGATATGATATTGGCTGAACGGGGGGGGGTCTGTGCAATGTTTGGTGCACAGTGTTGTACCTTCATTCCCAATAACACAGCTACGGATGGGAGTCTGACTGTAGCATTGGAGGGACTTCGTACCCTTAATGGTAAGATGAAACAGCATTCTGGAGTGGACACTACTATGTGGGACTCATGGATGGATGCCTTTGGTAAATATAAGACGCTGGTTTCCTCTATCCTAGTATCAATTTCTGTTTTTGCGGCCATTCTTGTAATAACTGCAGCCATAGACCCTAATCAGGAAAGGGCCCAAATGTTCCCATTGCTTGAGGATGGGGAAGCTGGACCTGTCTATCTATTTGAGGACTAAGATACTTTTATGTCACGTCTCTTGTGAGACGTGAAGAGAGGGAATCAAAAATTTGTCTTCTGACAAATTTTATCCCTTAGCTTTGTCTTTTTATACTTTTATGTCACGTCTCTTGTGAGACGTGAAGAGAGGGAATCAAAAATTTGTCTTCTGACAAATTTTATCCCTTAGCTTTGTCTTTTTATACTTTTATGTCACGTCTCTTGTGAGACGTGAAGAGAGGGAATTAAAAATTTGTCTTCTGACAAATTTTATCCCTTAGTTTTGTCTTTTTATACTTTTATGTCACGTCTCTTGTGAGACGTGAAGAGAGGGATTTGTAAGAAATTGAAATAGAGACTGGAAACTAGCAATAACTACACTTCAACATAAGCCATATATTATACAAAAACACACATACTCCTCATTTCTCTTGGACATATGCTGGACTTAAGACACCAACTATAGACACACATAATTCCCCTCCCCCATAATAACCACAGACACACCCAACCCATGGTTGGACCTCAGGACAAAGAACTCTCAGGAACCAATGGAACGTGGACACCAGGCCTGATCAGGACTACCCAAGACCCAGATCGACCAATCGGAAGGCCGGACTCGCAGATCTACCTACTTTGCTTGTTGTCTATATAGTACTGAACAATTCTGGAAACTGTCTCTTTCCCGGACGATTCACTAGGAGTCAGACTGAAAGAGCCTTGCTGCAAGATTTTACTAAGATATTTTTACATGTAATTAAACGGCCTTATTATAAAATTATCCACCTCGTCCTATTGTCTCCTCTTGTTCTCCTGTCAACAGTAAACGTTTTATTAACACTGGCCATTTCTCTCCGCCATTTCCCTCTGTGCTGTAGGCTTGGTAGGTAATCCCGAATGAATCGGGCCCAGAAATGGTCAGCCAAGATCTGTCTGTGTCGCCAACGAGGTTGGTATCAGCATACATGGCTTGAGGAAGTGACGCATCTCGGCGTCCCATCAAGAGCATATTCGGTGTAACCGGATCGGGGTCAGCGATATCTGCAGAGAGATATCCCAAGGGTTTGGAGTTCAATATCCCTTCCACCTCTATCAGGACGGTCCGCAAGACAGTTTCAGTGACAGTTTGGCACCTGATTGGTTTGGTAAAGCGACTGATTGATCTACAAATCACCATGCATCATAAATAACTACTCATTATTATTTATAAATCAGTCAGCCAGTCACCATTTACCCACAATGCAGCATGGATTTGATGCTCTCAAACACGGCCAGTGGTTTGGTAAATGACATTAAGGCTATGCTGCTACGTGCTACGGTGTGGGATGTCATCTATAATAATGACATAAAGGCTATGCTGCTACGGTGTGGGACGTCATCTATAATAATGACATAAAGGCTATGCTGCTACGGTGTGGGATGTCATCTATAATAATGACATAAAGGCTATGCTGCTACGGTGTGGGATGTCATCTATAATAATGACATAAAGGCTATGCTGCTACGGTGTGGGACGTCATCTATAATAATGACATAAAGGCTATGCTGCTACGGTGTGGGATGTCATCTATAATAATGACATAAAGGCTATGCTGCTACGGTGTGGGATGTCATCTATAATAATGACATAAAGGCTATGCTGCTACGGTGTGGGATGTCATCTATAATAATGACATAAAGGCTATGCTGCTACGGTGTGGGACGTCATCTATAATAATGACATAAAGGCTATGCTGCTACGGTGTGGGATGTCATCTATAATAATGACATAAAGGCTATGCTGCTACGGTGTGGGACGTCATCTATAATAATGACATAAAGGCTATGCTGCTACGGTGTGGGATGTCATCTATAATAATGACATAAAGGCTATGCTGCTACGGTGTGGGATGTCATCTATAATAATGACGTAAAGGCTATGCTGCTACGTGCTACGGTGTGGGATGGCATCTATAATAATGACATAAAGGCTATGCTGCTACGGTGTGGGATGTCATCTATAATAATGACATAAAGGCTATGCTGCTACGTGCTACGGTGTGGGATGTCATCTATAATAATGACATAAAGGCTATGCTGCTACGGTGTGGGATGTCATCTATAATAATGACATAAAGGCTATGCTGCTACGGTGTGGGATGTCATCTATAATAATGACATAAAGGCTATGCTGCTACGGTGTGGGACGTCATCTATAATAATGACATAAAGGCTATGCTGCTACGGTGTGGGATGTCATCTATAATAATGACATAAAGGCTATGCTGCTACGGTGTGGGATGTCATCTATAATAATGACATAAAGGCTATGCTGCTACGGTGTGGGATGTCATCTATAATAATTTGTCTGTTCTAAATTCTGTGTCTCTCAAAGCCTTGAGTGATGAACCTATTTTTGAGACTGTTGGTTGTAAAGCATCAATGCTCCAGGAAGCTTTGTTTCACCATCATGGAATCTATCTATTTTGGATGTTGGGGATTTTCCCTGCCATCATTCTGTGTGTCTCTGCTCTTCTGATCTGCAGTCATATATTAGTTATTTTAGATGCAGTTAGGTGTGTATTCAGTCTGGTGATATACCAGGGCCTGGGGATGCAGTTAGGTTTGTATGCAGTCTGGTGATATACCAGGGACTATGGGTGTAGTTAGGTTTGTATGTAGTCTGTTGATATACCAGGGACTATGCATGCAGTTGGGTTTGTATGCAGTCTGGTGATATACCAAGGCCTGAGGATGCAGTTAGGTTTGTACAGTCTGGTGATATACCAGGGACTGGGGATGCAGTTAGGTTTGTACAGTCTGGTGATATACCAGGGACTATGCATGCAGTTAGGTTTGTACAGTCTGGTGATATACCAGGGACTATGCATGCAGTTAGGTTTGTACAGTCTGGTGATATACCAGGGACCATGCATGCAGTTAGGTTTGTATGCAGTCTGGTGATATACCAGGGACTATGCATGCAGTTAGGTTTGTATGCAGTCTGGTGATATACCAGGGACTGGGGATGCAGTTAGGTTTGTACAGTCTGGTGATATACCAGGGACTGGGGATGCAGTTAGGTTTGTACAGTCTGGTGATATACCAGGGACTATGCATGCAGTTAGGTTTGTATGTAGTCTGGTGATATACCAGGGACTATGCATGCAGTTAGGTTTGTATGCAGTCTGGTGATATACCAGGGACTATGGATGCAGTTAGGTTTGTACAGTCTGGTAATATACCAGGGACTGGGGATGTAGTTAGGTTTGTATGCAGTCTGGTGATATACCAGGGACTGGGGATGCAGTTAGGTTTGTATGCAGTCTGGTGATATACCAGGGTCTGGTGATGCAGTTGGGTTTGTACAGTCTGGTGATATACCAGGGACTGGGGATGTAGTTAGGTTTGTACAGTCTGGTGATATACCAGGGACTGGGGATGCAGTTAGGTTTGTATGCAGTCTGGTGATATACCAGGGACTATGCATGCAGTTAGGTTTGTATGTAGTGTGGTGATATACCAGGGACTGGGGATGCAGTTAGGTTTGTACAGTCTGGTGATATACCAGGGACTATGCATGCAGTTAGGTTTGTATGTAGTGTGGTGATATACCAGGGACTATGCATGCAGTTAGGTTTGTTTGCAGTCTGGTGATATACCAGGGACTGGGGATGCAGTTAGGTTTGTACAGTCTGGTGATATACCAGGGACTGGGGATGCAGTTAGGTTTGTACAGTCTGGTGATATACCAGGGACTATGGATGCAGTTAGGTTTGTACAGTCTGGTGATATACCAGGGCCTGGGGATGCAGTTAGGTGTGTATGCAGTCTGGTGATATACCAGGGCCTGGGGATGCAGTTAGCGTTGTTTTCCTCTAGCTATTCTCCAGTTTGCTCCCAGCAGCTTTCATAGAACGTAGATCACTGTTAAACCAGACGCTGCAGAGCGTTTGTTTGACTGAATGAATATGACAAAGCCTTAAATGCAGCTTTAGATGTAAAGTTTAAATTCTCATTCATTACACATCTTCACTAATCAATCAACACATGCTTTCCTTTGGACGTATCAATATAATATTATTATTTAATTAAATACATTTTAAAAATACATTTTTTTTGTCAGGAAATAAAATAAAAATTTCCTTTTACTGCGTTACCCACTCCAGTCAGCTGATGACGATGCTGCCAGTGTGACGTATAATCTAGTGGACGGGACACTTCAACAACAACAGCGAGTCAGTCACTTCAGTAGCTTGCTAGGCGACATGGCCTAAACATTCAAGCTTTTTAGACTGTTTCAGTGCATATTTGCCTATGTGTTTTAGACATACTTCTGTTTTATAGCGAGTTGCCCCATTTATTTTCATATTTACGTTGTTAGTCAGGCAGACGTCTTAAATTTGCCTAGCGCTAGGCTAGTCGCTAATGCTAGCTAGCTAACATCTCCGACCATGAGCTCCCTAAACTTCTCCACTCTTGTTAAAGAAGAGGTGATCTGCTGGACGGAGAAAGAAGCTCTGGGGCAGAACATTGTCGTGAAAGAGGAGAAGGAAGAAGATGATTTCACAGTAAAACAAGAAGTAGATGGTGAAGCTGTTACGATGAAAGAAGAAGAGAAAGACGTTACAGTGAAAGAAGAGGAAGACGCGTTCAGAGTGAAAGAGGAGGAGGATGTTACAGTAAAAGAAGAGGAGAAGGATGTGAAAGAGGAGGACGCAGTTTTTGGAGTGAAGAAGGAGAAAGAGGGAGAGATAACGGTCATATTGACAGAGGAGTCAGGAGATCTGATTACCACCAGTAAGTACTGTCTTAAAAACGGGCTCTAACTCTCTAAAGGTTTTGAATGAATGTATGTTTTTAAGCAGCATGCTACTGAAATTCTATACTTGAAAATGTTGTTCTGTACTATAGGAATTTATGTGATAATATAATGTTAAAGCTACATTTTAAAATGGGTGATTAAAGCCCTGAATGCTGATTGGCTGACAGCCGTGGTATATCAGACCGTATACCATGGGTATAACAAAACATGTATTTTTACTGCTCTAATTACGTTGGTAACCAGTTTATAATTGCAATAATCCACCCCAGGGGTTTGTGATATATGGCCAATATACCACGGCTAAGGGCTGTATCCAGGCACTCTGCGTTGCGTCGTGCTTAAGGACAGTCTTTAACCATGCTATATTGGCCATATACCACACTTCCTCGGGTTTTATTGCTTAACTGTAACATGTGTATACCATCAGAGTCCCCCCCCCCACCACAAAATCACAACTTAATTGTCCCACACAATGGCAAACAACCATCTCTGCTCAGCCTATAAACATGACATTATCTATTATTATAGAGCTCTGCTCAGTCTAAAACATGACATTATCTATTATTATAGATCTCTGTTCAGCCTATAAACATGACATTATCTATTATTATAGAGCTCTGCTCAGCCTAAAACATGACATTATCTATTATTATAGAGCTCTGTTCAGCCTAAAACACGACATTATCTATTATTATAGAGCTCTGCTCAGCCTGTAAACATGACATTATCTATTATTATAGAGCTCTGTTCAGCCTGTAACCATGTCATTATCTATTGTTATAGAGCTCTGCTCAGCCTATAAACATGACATTATCTATTATTATAGAGCTCTGCACAGCCTATAAACATGACATTATCTATTATTATAGAGCTCTGCTCAGCCTATAAACATGACATTATCTATTATTATAGAGCTCTGCTCAGCCTATAAACATGACATTATCTATTATTATAGAGCTCTGTTCAGCCTAAAACATGACATTATCTATTATTATAGATCTCTGTTCAGCCTGTAAACATGGCATTATCTATTATTATAGAGCTCTGCTCAGCCTATAAACATGACATTATCTATTATTATAGAGCTCTGCTCAGCCTAAAACATGACATTATCTATTATTATAGAGTTCAGCCTATAAACATGACATTATCTATTATTATAGAGCTCTGTTCAGCCTGTAAACATGACATTATCTATTATTATAGAGCTCTGCTCAGCCTATAAACATGACATTATCTATTATTATAGAGCTCTGTTCAGCCTAAAACATGACATTATCTATTATTATAGAGCTCTGCTCAGCCTATAAACATGACATTATCTATTATTATAGAGCTCTGTTCAGCCTAAAACATGACATTATCTATTATTATAGATCTCTGTTCAGCCTGTAAACATGGCATTATCTATTATTATAGAGCTCTGCTCAGCCTATAAACATGACATTATCTATTATTATAGAGCTCTGCTCAGCCTGTAAACATGACATTATCTATTATTATAGAGCTCTGCTCAGCCTATAAACATGACATTATCTATTATTATAGAGCTCTGCTCAGCCTAAAACATGACATTATCTATTATTATAGAGTTCAGCCTATAAACATGACATGATCTATTATTATAGAGCTCTGCTCAGCCTATAAACATGACATTATCTATTATTATAGAGCTCTGTTCAGCCTATAAACATGACATTATCTATTATTATAGAGCTCTGCTCAGCCTGTAAACATGACATTATCTATTATTATAGATCTCTGCTCAGCCTGTAAACATGACATTATCTATTATTATAGATCTCTGCTCAGCCTGTAACCATGACATTATCTATTATTATAGAGCTCTGCTCAGCCTATAAACATGACATTATCTATTATTATAGAGCTCTGCTCAGCCTATAAACATGACATTATCTATTATTATAGAGCTCTGCTCAGCCTGTAAACATGACATTATCTATTATTATAGATCTCTGCTCAGCCTGTAAACATGACATTATCTATTATTATAGAGCTCTGCTCAGCCTATAAACATGACATTATCTATTATTATAGATCTCTGCTCAGCCTGTAACCATGACATTATCTATTATTATAGAGCTCTGCTCAGCCTATAAACATGACATTATCTATTATTATAGAGCTCTGCTCAGCCTATAAACATGACATTATCTATTATTATAGAGCTCTGCTCAGCCTGTAAACATGACATTATCTATTATTATAGATCTCTGCTCAGCCTGTAAACATGACATTATCTATTATTATAGAGCTCTGCTCAGCCTATAAACATGACATTATCTATTATTACAGAGCTCTGCTCAGCCTGTAAACATGACATTATCTATTATTATAGAGCTCTGCTCAGCCTATAAACATGACATTATCTATTATTATAGAGCTCTGTTCAGCCTGTAACCATGACATTATCTATTATTATAGAGCTCTGCTCTTCCTGTAACCATGATATTATCTATTATTATAGAGCTCTTATTATGACATCATGACATTCCCTGAGAAATTAGATTTCGAGCTCTACATCATTTGTTTTTAAATCCCACCGTCACTAAGTATATTTTTAATGATGTAATGTTGTGAAGACTGACCTCAGGTTATTGAGGGATCTAGTCTAGATTAAACCTCATAGGAAGACACATTTATTTAATACAGGCTTCATTCAGGTCTCTCTGTTTAACTAAATAATCTGTTTGTCTTTTGGCAGGAGAGAGACCAGACTCTGACAGTGGGAAGAGTTCCTCAGAGGAAACAGACCCAGAGACGCCTAACCAACACCACTGCTCCCACGGTGGAAAGAGTTTTAGGTGGTCAGGGAGTCTGAAAACACATGAGAGAAAACACACAGGAGAAAAGCCTTTCCAATGTTCCCAGTGTGAAATGAGTTTTAGGTGGTCAGGGAGCCTGAAAATGCATGAGAGAATACATACAGGAGAAAAGCCCTACCACTGTTCCCACTGTGGAAAGAATTTTACTCAGTTAGGGGCCCTGGTTGGGCATGAAAGAATACACACAGGAGAAAAGCCTTATCACTGTTCTCACTGTGGAAAGAGTTTTGGGTGGTTATGGGTCCTGAACAAGCATTAGAGAATACACACTGGAGAAAAGCCATATCACTGTTCTCACTGTGGAAACAGTTTTAGGTGGTTAGTGACTCTGAAAACACATGAGAGAACACACACAGGAGAAAAACCTTTCCAATGTTCCCAGTGTGAAAAGAGTTTTAGGTGGTTAAGGAGCCTGAAAACACATGAGAGAACACACACAGGAGAAAAACCTTTCCAATGTTCCCAGTGTGAAAAGAGTTTTAGGTGGTCAGGGAGTCTGAAAAAGCATGAGAGAAAACACACAGTAGAAAAGCCTTTCCAACAGGGTGCCGTCTTTCGGATGGGACGTTAAACGGGTGTCCTGACTCTCTGAGGTCATTAAAGATCCCATGGCACTTATCGTAAGAGTAGGGGTGTTAACCCCGGTGTCCTGGCTAAATTCCCAATCTGGCCCTCAAACCATCATGGTCACCTAATAATCGCCAGTTTACAATTGGCTCATTCATCCCCCTCCTCTCCCCTGTAACTATTCCCCAGGTCGTTGCTGCAAATGAGAACCTGTTCTCAGTCAACTTACCTGGTAAAATAACGGTAAAAAAAATAAAAATAAATAAATACTAATACACAGGAGGAGACAACATACCACTGCTCTCATTGTGAAAAGACATTTTCCCAGTCAGAGGACCTGAAAACACACGAGAGAATAGAGAGGCTGTGTTCTGACTTGTGTTTCTGACTGAGAATTTGTCAGTCTCCTGAGTGGGAATAGGTTTTGTCGTGCCGTCTTCACGATTGTCTTGGTGTGCTTGGACCGGGATAGTTTGTTAGTGATGTGGACACCAGGAAACTTGAAGCTCTCAACCTGCCCCGTCAATAAGAATGGGGGCGTGCTCTGTCTTCCTTTTCCTGTAGTCCACATCTTCTTTGTCTTGATCACGTTGAGGGAGAGGTTGTTGTCCTGGCACCACACGGCCAGGTCTCTGACCTCCTCCATATTTGCTGTCTCCTCGTTGTTGGTGATCAGACCTACCACTGTTGTGGCATCGGAAAACTTAATGATGGTGTTGGAGTCGTGCCTGGCCATGCAGTCATGAGTGAACAGTGAGTACAGGAGGGGACTGAGCACGCACCCCTGAGGGGCCCCTGTGTTGAGGATCAGCGTGGCGGATGTGTTGTTACCTACCCTTAAAAATCATGAGCTGGCGCACACCCAGAAAAATAGTTTGTGTGGAGGTGCTGACTAACGGCGAATAAACTATAAACTATCAAAATAAAGAAAGTTGCACTCTCCATGTATAAACTCCCAGCAATTTAATGGGTATTTACCAACGTTTCGGCATCACTGTGCCTTCCTCAGGGTGATGTCATGAATACTTGAACCAGGTTATGTAGACAAACAGTGCAATTAGTGCAACCAATGACAATAGCGAGGAGTGTGTCATAATGATTAAGTTAATTAAAATTATTAGTGAAACTGTTAAAAAAATAGTATATGACATATTAAATATATCACTCTATTGTTATCATATAGAAACATCATGGAATATTGTACATCATATTAAATATATTACTCTGTTATCATATAGAAACATCATGGAATATTGTACATCATATTAAATATATTACTCTATTGTTATCATATAGAAACATCATGGAATATTGTACATCATATTAAATATATTACTCTATTGTTATCATATAGAAACATCATGGAATATTGTACACCATAATAAATATATTACTCTATTGTTATCATATAGAAACATCATGGAATATTGTACATCATATTAGCATCAACATACATTATTGTTTCATTCAATTTCACATAATAAGGATATTTCATATTTAAAAGTTCAGAAGACAGAACCCATCACCTGCTATGTAAAAGAGACAGAAGAATGCACAATGGTCAATGCTATCTGGGATCCTTGGGACATTCCTATCCTTAACACCTACCTTAACCATTTTAAATGTCAACTTCAACGGGCTAGGGACTTCCCAAGGATGTATCTCTACCTGAAAATACATGATCTAAGTGATTGATAGTTGGTATTCAGCAGTCATAAAGCGTTATTTACTAAAATGAACTACAAAAATAGTGATTTTGTCAGACAGCACCTCTACACTTTATTGACTGACTGATCCATTCATCCTTCCACCCCTCCTCAGCCTTCCTCCTTCCTCTCCTCTGAAGACCCAGTGAGGGTGGAGCTCAGTCAGAGAGCTGTTGAGGGACTGGTTAGGAAGAACACTTCTACGTCCAGAGAGGTGAGAGGTCACACATGGTTTAGATGGTAAATATTTATGTCCCCTTAGCGGTTCATCACGTCAGCAAAAGGGAATATGTTCCATCATCTATGTTTATTTACATTAGTGCAAATTGTCCACTGATATTGGTGTCATTTCTCACTCCTTTCGGCTGTATGAAAGTTAATTTCCCCTCAGGCACACACATTTGTTCTTTGATATTATGAAGGTAATTTGTGTCAAATGTACTTTTCCCCACTCATTCATCCCATCTCTTTACATTGCTGATGCATATTCAGTGGCCTGACTGCATCCAGACTGTCAAAGGCCCACCTTGGTAGATCTGAACCTAATGCAGCTTGGAGTGATCAGATGACAAAAGTCACATTTAGGTGCCAGGTGTAACTGAGGCTGTAGATGCTCCATATCCATTACTTTGAATGTTTTATATAATATGACTAAATGTGTTTCTTTCTGTGTTGCCGGGGCAGTCAAGAAATGGAACAGCAAGGCCACAGAACATGACATAAGCAGAGCTGTGGGAGACCACCTCAAGCCCCTGGTAGAGCCGGGGGTGGTGTTTACCACTCCACCAGCAGAGCTGTGGGAGACCACCTCAAACCCCCGGTAGAGCCGGGGGTGGTGTTTACCACTCTACCAGCAGAGCTGTGGGAGACCACCTCAAGCCCCTGGTAGAGCTGGGGGTGGTGTTTACCACTCCACCAGCAGAGCTGTGGGAGACCATCTCAAGCCCCTGGTAGAGCCGGGGGTGGTGTTTACCACTCCACCAGCAGAGCTGTGGGAGACCACCTCAAGCCCCTGGTAGAGCCGGGTGGTAGTTACCACTCCACCACTCCTTCAGCAGGCTGGAAAAGTGGGATTGATCTGTTTGATCCATTTGTTTGTTTAATAGTTGAATCCTTTGATGTTTTAATGATTTCAACATGATTTAATTTTCAACAAATGCACTGGGTTGGTTAAAAAGAGATACTCAACCACTACTACTATTTTTGATATAGTTCATTTATACTGTTTTTCACACTAAGATGGACCAAGATATATATTTTTTGTCTAAAAAATGTTAAGTGTATTTAACTAGGGAAGAACAAATTCTTATTTAAATGATGGTCTATAGGGGACAGATTTTTACCTTGTCAGCTCAGGGATTCGATCCAGCAAATTTTCAGTTACTGGCCCTACGCTCCAACCACTAGGTTACCTGCTGCCCCAAATATGTGTTGCTTTTGCAAGAGTCTGTTGATTGGTCGGTCATTGGATTCATTCGTTTCGCAATATGTTCAAATCAAGCTTTATTTATTTATCAAATTTCAGGCATGGCTTCACAGAAAGAAAAAAATTACAAAATCTCACATTTACTACACAACAAACATAAGGGTAAAAACAAATTAAATGGAAGACTAATGAGCATTTTAAGAAAATTACATTTAAATAAAATATTAACAATATGATGTTTAACTCCATTGTTTGTTGTTACGTTCCCCAGCAAGAAAACATAAATGTCCCTTAAATATCAAAGAGTCACTGACAACAACAAGTAAACAGGTGGGGTTTTAGGAGGGGCTCTGAAAGACACTATGGGGGTGTCCACTGAAAGTTGACTAGTAACAACAACTGGGACCTAAAAGACACCCACCATGAGACCCACTAAATCTGCCCAAGAAGAGGCAAACAAAATAAAAACCCACACCAAACTTAAAGACGGGAAGCTAACCAAAAAAGTGGAGCAACTAAAGGTGTTGACTCTCCACATCTATCAAGACAACTGGAGCACTGGGCCAGACACTCTTAAATAGAACCTGGACCAGCTCAGGTGAAAGACTTTCCCACTAACGAGATGGACAAGCCAGCACAGGTGTAACACATACTGACTAACGAGGTGACACCAATCAGTGAGTCCTACGTGCTAACGAGCTATACGTGCTAAAGTCCAACCTCAAAACATAAATGGATAAACAAAAGTCTGTAACACCTTCCCCTTAGGACAACAAATATATTTTATATTTATGACTCAATTTATTAGGATTGTTAATAAAATTGATTATAGACCGATTTATTATACTGCGTCCATGTGTATAAGCTGCAAGTACGTTGAAATTAAATATTTTTCTTTTCAACTAAAACCAAACTTATATTGTACGTCGGGCATAGTCTTATTTTCAGTGACATTTTGCTAGGTGGGATATCCCCAATGTCACAGTTTAAACGTGTCCAAATCAATAGTCCAAATGCAGAAACAGTTTGTGATAAATTGAAAAAATAAACGTAAAATGTACTATATACACAAACATCTGCCACAATAATCATATTACTTATATTTATTTAAACAAGCTCCTTATAAACTGCACAAGCACCAGAAACACTGTTGTTTTGACAAGTAGCAATAAATCACTGATATCGATTAGGGGGGACATCAGGTTGTACGTGCTGTTGAAACTAACACAACTAAAAAAACACATGGAAATGGGAGATATATTTTACCTCACTGGTTAGAGACAGTCAGCTACATATTGGAGTGATGCATTTAAATGTAGGGGTCGCTAAACAAAGGAACACAACCCTTATTTGTCATAACTCATCGATATTATGTTGAAATCAGTTGATTCTGGGAATAATGTGTACATCACTGGTTAGAGGACAACTCTTTTTTTGTTAGTCACTTTGTGTTAAATCACATAAATAGTACTCTTTCAATTCAGAGCCTGGATTTCCCCCAATGAGCCTAATGTCCATATCATGTTGAAATCAATTGGCAAACGTTTAGGGTTCTACATTGTGACATTCTGACTGACTTACTGCAGAGTATATTAATATACTATATATTAAAACATTCTACATTGAGACATTAAAATACTCTTACTACAATGTTAAAACATTCTACATTGTGACATTAATTCATTGATATCATGAAACTCCTTCATATATACATTTTCTGATATTTGATCAGAGATCTTTTATCAGATTATCTCTGGTCACAGCTAAGACGTTTCTCTCCTGTGTGTGTTCTCTGGTGCACTGTCAGATGGCCAGATCGAACAAAACTCTTCCCACATTGATCACAGCTAAACGGTTTCTCTCCTGTGTGTGTTCTCTGGTGCAGTGTCAGATCTCCAGATTGACTAAAACTCTTCCCACATTGATCACAGCTATAGGGTTTCTCTCCTGTGTGTGTTCTATGGTGTTTAGTTAGACAGCTAGAAGAAGAAAAACTCTTCCCACATTGACCACAGCTATAGGATTTCTCTCCTGTGTGTGTTCTCTGGTGTGATACCAGATGGCAAGATTGACCAAAACTCTTCCCACATTGACCACAGCTAAACGGTTTCTCTCCTGTGTGTGTTCTCTGGTGCACTGTCAGAGAACCAGATTGACTAAAACTCATCGCACATTGATCACAGCTATAAGGTTTCTCTCCTGTGTGTGTTCTATGGTGTTTAGTTAGACTGCTAGAAGAAGAAAAACTCTTCCCACATTGATCACAGCTGTAAGGTTTCTCTCCTGTGTGTATTCTCTGGTGTACAGTCAGATGGCCAGATGTAGAACATCTCTTCCCACATTGACCACAGCTATAAGGTTTCTCTCCTGTGTGTGTTCTCTGGTGCAGAGTCAGAGAGCCAGATGTTGAAAAACTCTTTCCACATTGACCACAGCTAAAAGGTTTCTCTCCTGTGTGGATTCTCTGATGAATTTTAATGCCTGATGAGGTGAATCTCTTCCCACAGTCAGAGCAGCGGTGAGATTTCTTCCCTGTGGGTCTCCACTGGTGTTTCTTGAGGTGTTCTGATGTGGAGAGACTCTTCTCTGCCTCTTCAGCATCATGTTGTTGATGAGGCTCCCCAGAGGATCCACGATAGTCCCGTATCTCTCCTGTGTGAACAACAAAGTCAGACGGTTAAAGGCCCACAACAGCATAAATCCACTGTTTATTTGAGGTAAAAGGTGATGCCCAGAGGTCTGTTAAATTACTTTACAATTGTCTTAAGACAGTCAAAACCTAAGCCGTGTGGCAGACGACCTTTGATCTCCAAAAAAGGCCCCTTTCTGTATTTGCTAAAATTGCAGCACGAGGGCGATGCGCACACAATTTGATTGCAGAAACACCTCCCTGCTAATGAGGAAACCACTAGTTATGGATGTAGTATATCTGCTAATGAGGAAACCACTAGTTATGGATGTAGTATATCTGCTAATGAGGAAACCACTAGTTTTGGATGTAGTATATCTGGTAATGAGGAAACCACTAGTTATGGATGTAGTATATCTGGTAATGAGGAAACCACTAGTTATGGATGTAGTATATCTGGTAATGAGGAAACCACTAGTTATGGATGTAGTATATCTGGTAATGAGGAAACCACTAGATATGGATGTAGTATATCTGGTAATGAGGAAACCACTAGTTATGGATGTAGTACATCTGGTAATGAGGAAACCACTAGTTATGGATGTAGTATATCTGTCTGGAACAAAAATGGTGAACAAAGATTTTAGTTTTCCACAATGTATTCTGAATATTACAGCGCAAGATCAGGAGTGCTACTCAAGGAAACTCACATTAAGCTCTGTGTCTATTCACTAATTCACCACTGTGGGGGAAAACACAGGGGAGTTCTCATAAGCTGACAGCAAAAATAGCCGGATAGCAGGTTGCTTATGAGTGCATTACACATTACTATTGGATTACAACTGTTACGCTCGTTTGAATCTCCTGCTTAATATGTTTGTGTTATTGTCGCAAATCAACTGCTTTATACTTATAAAACATTTCAACCAGTAAAATGCTCTTTAGCTAGCTTTGCCATCAGCGTGAAACTGAGGGTTTGTACATTAAGTGTTTAACAAATTGGCCCACAACTTCACCTAACAACAACATAGACCTACTGTAGGACCCATAACTTCACCTAACAACAACATAGACCTACTGTAGGACACATAACTTCACCTGATAACAACATAGATCTACTGTAGGACCCATAACTTCACCTAACAACAACATAGACCTACTGTAGGACCCATAACTTCACCTAACAACAACATAGACCTATTGTAGGACCCATAACTTCACCTAACAACAACATAGACCTACTGTAGGACACATAACTTCACCTGATAACAACATAGATCTACTGTAGGACCCATAACTTCACCTAACAACAACATAGACCTACTGTAGGACACATAACTTCACCTGATAACAACATAGATCTACTGTAGGACCCATAACTTCACCTAACAACAACATAGACCTACTGTAGGACCCATAACTTCACCTAACAACAACATAGACCTATTGTAGGACCATAACTTCACCTAAAAACAAGATAGACCTACTGTAGGACCCATAACTTCACCTAACAACAACATAGGCCTACTGTAGGACCCATAACAACAACATAGACCTACTGTAGGACCCATAACAACAACATAGACCTACTGTAGGACCCATAACAACAAAATAGACCTACTGTAGGACCCATAACAACAACATAGACCTACTGTAGGACCCATAACAACAACATAGACCTACTGTAGGACCCATAACAACAACATAGACCTACTGTAGGACCCATAACAACAACATAGACCTACTGTAGGACCCATAACAATAACATAGACCTACTGTAGGACCCATAAAAACAACATAGACCTACTGTAGGACCCATAACAACAACATAGACCTACTGTAGGACCCATAACATCACCTAACAACAACACTTTAAAAAAACACTTACGTAAAAAAAAAGGTTTTAACATAACTATTTCTCTCAATACCATTTGTATTTAATTAACATTTTTATTTAATATATTTTTGTATCTTTATTTTACTAGGCAAGTCAGTTAAGAACAAATTCGTATTTTCAATGACAGCCTAGGAACAGTGGGTTAACTGCCTGTTTAGGGGTAGAACGACAGATTTGTACCTTGTCAGCTTGGGGATTTGAACTTGCAACCTTTCGGTTACTCGTCCAACGCTCTAACCACTAGGCTACCCTGCCACCCCGAATGTTCTCATAGGCACTATAGTATTGCCAGCCTAATCTTGGGAGTTGATAGGCTTGAAGTCATGAACAGAACTGTGCTTCAAGAATTGCGAAGAGCTGCTGGCAAACGCAGGAAAGTGCTGTTTGAATGAATGCTTACGAGCCTGCTGCTGCCTACCACCGCTCAGTCAGACTGCTCTATCAAATATCAAATCATAGACTTAATTATAATAAACACAGAAATACGAGCCTTAGGTCATATTCAATTTAATACCGCTCTTCACCGACCCAGGAAGGGGCGGGGACAAACAGGTGTTGTACCTCGTATCCCTCCTTCAGGGAAGTGTAATTATAGTCATAAAGGTACACTCCCTTTCAGTCGATTTCGGTACAACATACTATGGGAAAATACAATCATTCCCCATGCCGACCAAAACGGACACTAAATGAAACGGCCCCTGGCAGACCACCCAGACCTGACCCCGCAAGATGCGTCAGTTTTGTAAATTTATTCATTGTCTTTTGTTTGAAACACTCCTGTCAATGTTGAGTAAGGACGCACACCTGATTTCACATATAGAAGTAGGACTAGTCTACCTGTCCTGTGCGCAAATGTAGGCCTATAAATGTACCCATTTGGGGATGTCTGATAGTATTTCTGATTGTCTTAACGCACCACCACTAATGAGTTGTGGAGCTTCTCAAAGTAATGCTTTATTCACCTCAAACAGAAAATAAAGAAAGTCTAATCAAAATCAATTGCGAATGACAATAGTTCCTCAAAGTATTTGAAAAATATTTCCAGCTCTCGCCCTTTCAATAACCACTTGGCATGAAAGGGAAAAATGTAATGCTCTGATCCAGTGGAAATGTCATAAAATACCTGATTACTTCTTATTCTTTGCACAAATAGTCTACAGCTGTGTCTGTCCTGAACTCACTGGCGTGGGAAAATCTGAGGGCCCAGAATATTTTATACAATGTTGCAAGCTTGCTATCTCCAGTTTTGGGCCAACCCAGTTGATAGTTGATACAATGTTTCAAGTTTGTTGCAGACAGGCCATGTGCAGCCAATGTGATTTATATGATATTTATTTTTAAATCGGGATATTTTCTACCATTGCTAAAAAAAAACAGCAATAAAAATGTTTCTTTATAGTTTTGATTTAAATAGAATGTAGATTAACCACATAGAATGATGTTGAGATAAAGACTATAATAATAATTTTACTATTATAAATTAAATGAAACTGTTCCAATAAAATGTGAATATGAAAATCCTAACTGGCACCAGATCAGTAGAAATGGTCAGATAACTTGGCACCAAATGGAAAAGGTTGCTGACTGCTGGTGTAGCCTATTACCAGAAACTATAGGAGCATAACGACTGCTGGTGTAGCCTATTACCAGAAACTATAGGAGCATAACGACTGCTGGTGTAGCCTATTACCAGAAACTATAGGAGCATAACGACTGCTGGTGTAGCCTATTACCAGAAACTATAGGAGCATAACGACTGCTGGTGTAGCCTATTACCAGAAACTATAGGAGCATAACGACTGCTGGTGTAGCCTATTACCAGAAACTATAGGAGCATAACGACTGCTGGTGTAATCTATTACCAGAAACTATAGGAGCATAACGACTGCAGGTGTAGCCTATTACCAGAAACTATAGGAGCATAACGACTGCTGGTGTAATCTATTACCAGAAACTATAGGAGCATAACGACTGCTGGTGTAGCCTATTACCAGAAACTATAGGAGCATAACGACTGCTGGTGTAGCCTATTACCAGAAACTATAGGAGCATAACGACTGCTAGTGTAGCCTATTACCAGAAACTATAGGAGCATAACGACTGCTGGTGTAATCTATTACCAGAAACTATAGGAGCATAACGACTGCAGGTGTAGCCTATTACCAGAAACTATAGGAGCATAACGACTGCTAGTGTAGCCTATTACCAGAAACTATAGGAGCATAACGACTGCTGGTGTAGCCTATTACCAGAAACTATAGGAGCATAACGACTGCTAGTGTAGCCTATTACCAGAAACTATAGGAGCATAACGACTGCTGGTGTAATCTATTACCAGAAACTATAGGAGCATAACGACTGCAGGTGTAGCCTATTACCAGAAACTATAGGAGCATAACGACTGCTGGTGTAGCCTATTACCAGAAACTATAGGAGCATAACGACTGCTGGTGTAGCCTATTACCAGAAACTATAGGAGCATAACGACTGCTAGTGTAGCCTATTACCAGAAACTATAGGAGCATAACGACTGCTGGTGTAATCTATTACCAGAAACTATAGGAGCATAACGACTGCAGGTGTAGCCTATTACCAGAAACTATAGGAGCATAACGACTGCTGGTGTAGCCTATTACCAGAAACTATAGGAGCATAACGACTGCTGGTGTAGCCTATTACCAGAAACTATAGGAGCATAACGACTGCTGGTGTAGCCTATTACCAGAAACTATAGGAGCATAACGACTGCTAGTGTAGCCTATTACCAGAAACTATAGGAGCATAACGACTGCTGGTGTAATCTATTACCAGAAACTATAGGAGCATAACGACTGCAGGTGTAGCCTATTACCAGAAACTATAGGAGCATAACGACTGCTGGTGTAGCCTATTACCAGAAACTATAGGAGCATAACGACTGCTGGTGTAGCCTATTACCAGAAACTATAGGAGCATAACGACTGCAGGTGTAGCCTATTACCAGAAACTATAGGAGCATAACGACTGCTGGTGTAGCCTATTACCAGAAACTATAGGAGCATAACGACTGCTGGTGTAGCCTATTACCAGAAACTATAGGAGCATAACATCAGAATTTACGAAGGCCAGCAGCAGCGGGAGGAGTAGGCTAAAGAAGAGGTTTTTCTGATGGTTAGGCTATCTTGTTTCAGAGGGGTGACATCAATAGCCCATAATGACAAAGTGAAAACAGGTAAAAAACAGAAATACCTTATTTACGTAAGTATTCAGACCCTTTGCTATGAGACTCAAAATTGCTTTCAGGTGCATCTTGTTTCCATTAATCATCCTTGAGATGTATCTACAACTTGTTCAGAGTCCACCTGTGGTAAATTCAATTGATTGGATATAATTTGGAAAGGCACACACCTCTCTATATAAGGTCCCACAGTTGACAGTGCATGTCAGAGAAAAAACCAAGCAATGAGGTCGAAGGAATTGTCCGTAGAGCTCCAAGACAGGATTATGTCGAGGCACAGATCTGGGGAAGGGTACCAAAACAATTCTGCAGCATTGAAGGTCCCCAAGAACACAGCGGCCTCCATCATTTTAAAATGTAATACTCTTCCTAGTCACCTGGCCAAACCGGGTGATTGGGGGAGAAGGGCCTTGGTCAGGGAGGTGACCAAAAACCTGATGGTCACTCTGACAGCGCTCCAGAGTTCCTCTGTGGAGATGGGAGAACTTTTCAGAAGGACAACCATCTCTGCAGCACTCCAACAATCAGGCCTTTATGGTAGAGTGGCCAGACGGAAGCCACTCCTCAGTAAAAAACACATGACAGCCTGCTTGGAGTTTGACAGAAACTATAGGAGCATAACATCAAAATTCACGAAGGCCAGCAGCAGCGGGAGGAGGAAGAGTTTTTTTCTGATGGTTAGGCTATCTTGATCTCTGGCTCCCGAGTCATTTGTGTGTCTTAATTATTTAATCAAACAGCGTGCTTAAAGCATCAGACCAGTTCAGTACATATAGTTGATTTAATTAAAACACATGGGGTGTGTCTATATATGGAAAAATACACATAACATTTCTACCAATTGGTTGGTAGAAAGAAAAGACTCTTGGTTGACCCAAGATTTTTTTAGTTGGGGCCCTAGTGCATTAATTAAGTTCAGACCGCTTCCCTTTTTACACATTTTGTTACGTTACTTATTCTAAATTAGATTTTTTTTAAAGAATTAAATGAAAATGTTAAAATGTTTTAGAAATGCTTGAGACTCAAATAAATCGATTAATCATGGTTTCAGGATATACAGTGTTTGTTTACATTTACTTATAAACATTGGAGTAAAAAAAAGCTCATATTGTGGGTTCTGATGGGGTACAACAGTTGAACTAAGCTCATGAGGCATTTATAAGTGAATTCTTCAAGAAACAATGGGTACATATCATTAATGTATAAGTCCCAAAATGGATGTAACAACTGCTGATTGCCCCTTTAAGACTACATATTGGGCTAATCTAATAGGAGATATTGAGGACTACAGTATTTCAGGCATTGTCATTGGATGCATTTGATCAATTGTTAACGTTTTGTTGATGGTCCACTCTTGATGTTCTACACGTTACAGTGTAGTTTCAGCCATTTCTACAGAACAACATTAAAGTGTAGAACCCCTTTACTGCATATTGGTTCAACGACTGCAGAGACGGTACTTACTGGGGTTAAACGGATCTCCAACCTCCTCTTCTTCCTCCAATGTGACAGTAATCTCCTCCTCCTCTTTCACACCAAAAACTGCGTCCTCCTCTTTCACATCCTTCTCCTCTTCTTTTACTGTAACATCCTCCTCCTCTTTCACTCTGAACGCCTCTTCCTCTTCTTTCACTGAAACGGCTTTCTCTTCTTGTTTCACTGTGACATCCTCTTTTTCCTTCTCCTCTTTAACGACAATGTTCAGCTCCAGAGCTTCATTCTCCGTCCAGATAACCTCTTCTTTAACAAGAGGGGAGTAGTTTAGGGAGCTCATGTTCAGGGATGTTAGCTAGCTAGCTATCCTTAGCGACTAGGCTAGTGCTAATTTAACCAGCCAGCTACTATAGCTGAATAATACAAAATAACGTAATATTAAATCAAATAGATTAACAAGTAGATACGACCTAAGTGTGTCGAAAACACAGTAGCTAATATACACCGAAAGCGTATAAATAGCTTGAATCTTTCGGCTATGTTGGCTAGCAAGCTACCGAGGTGGTTGACGAGCTGTTTATGAAGAACCGTCCACTAGATTATACGTCACGCTGGCAGCGTCGCCTGAAAGACGCACATCGCCGTCTGCTGACTGGAGGGAAACGCAGTTGAGGATCATATTTTATTTTTTAGACAAAGATTATTTTAAATGGATTTAATTAAATAATACCATTATATTGAGACATACAAAGACAGGAATGTGTTGATTGATTAGTGCGAATATTTTTTTTTTACCACAGCATATTTAAGGCAGTTTCATTAAGTTATATTACATCTAAATTAGCAGCTAGCTACTGTAGGTCTATACTGCTCCTACATGGTGTAACAATACATCATGTAGATGTATATAATGAACAGACTAGGTCTATACTGCTCCAACGTGGTGTAACAATACATCATGTAGATGTATATAATGAACAGACTAGGTCTATACTGCTCCTACATGGTGTAACAATACATCATGTAGATGTATATAATGAACAGACTAGGTCTATACTGCTACTACATGGTGTAACAATACATCATGTAGATGTATATAACGAACAGACTAGGTCTATACTGCTCCTACATGGTGTAACAATACATCATATAGATGTATATAATGAACAGACTAGGTCTATACTGCTCCTACATGGTGTAACAATACATCATATAGATGTATATAATGAACAGACTAGGTCTATACTGCTCCTACATGGTGTAACAATACATCATGTAGATGTATATAATGAACAGACTAGGTCCATACTGCTCCTATATTTTTATGTATTATTATGTGTTATTTATTTCTCCTTTATTTAACCAGGTCGGCCAGTTGAGAACAAGTTCTCATTTACAACTGCGACCTGGTCAAGATAAAGCAAAGCAGTTCGACAAAAACAACAACACAGAGTTACACATAAACAAATATTCAGTCAACAACACAATAGAAGACAGAGAATATATTTGTATGTTTATGAATATTGTGAAACACGATCATTCCACTATTAATGTAGATATTATGGACATTTTATTTAAAACATGTAATTAAACTATAATTGTAGCTCCTTTAATTTAGACCCAAAATGTATTTGCTATAATGTGTGCCATTGCCCGGCTATTAAAAGGGACAGGCGACTATTTGAGACTCAGCCTTGAATTTAAATGTTGTGGAATGTTAACTTTGATTGTCTTCAATGAAAATGATAGACCTTTCAAACATGGAATGCAACGTAAACATTATTGTCAACTGACTTGATGTCTACGGTGCCAAAGAGATTGATAGTTGGGGGTGTTGGGAGTGTTGATATACTGTAACGGTAATAATGTCAAACTCCCACTTTTAACAACCATCAGAATTGGTTAAAAAAAGTTATACCCGAGTAGTGCAGCGGTCGAAGGTACTTTATCGAAGGGCTAGAGGCATCACTACAGACCCGGGTTCGATCCCGGGCTGTACCACAACCTGCTGTGATCGGGAGTCCCGTAGGGCAGCACACTATAGGCTAAGCGTTGCCCAGGTTAGGGGAGGGTTTGCTACTCGAGCGAATCCTTGTGGCGCCTGCAGGCTGACCTCGGCCGTCAGGTGACCAGTGTTTCCTCCGACATATTGGTGCATCTTCCGGGTTAAGCGGGTAGCTGTTAAGAAGCGCAGTTTGGCTGGTCATGTTTCAGAGGACGCATGACTCGACCTTCGATATATATTATATTATTATTATATAATATATAGATATATTCAATATTTGTATTTTTTATTTTACCTTTATTTATACAGGTTTTTCTCATTGAGATAACATCTCTTTTCCAAAAGAGACCTGGTCCAATAGCAGCAGGGGGAACAACGTTTCAGACAAAACAACTTACGTACACAACATTAAACAAAGCTATAAACACACACAGTACAACAATAACATGTTACGTTAAAAACACGAACGTCTTGACAAAAAACAGCTGTCCTAAAAACAATTACACTCTTCTATACATCGATCAAGTGTTTAATAAGCTCCAACAACGAAACCAGATCATCAAATTTTTAAATGTCCAGGAGAGAATTCCAGGACCACGGAGCTGAGTAACAATTCGACCTGTTCTAATTTTTGTTAGAAGCAAATGAGAAGGGGACCGTAGTTGATATTTATTTACCGACCTGACGAAAAAAGAACAGAGATAAAATGGCATTTTACCCAATATGGCCTTAAATATCAGTGTATACCAGTGTTTAAGCCTACGCAAGGTCAATGACGACCAGCCAACAGCACTGTAGACATCACAATATCGAAATTGTGGAGAAAAAACGGGGGTAAAATTATTGAAAAAATGCCGAAATTAGTTGTTCCCCCACCATTTACAACAACATCACTGAGCACCATCACTGTCTTTCCTTCGTGGATCTCCTGCATGTTTACATATCTGGCATTACTCATCTCATATGTATATACTGTATTCTATCCTATTCTACTGTATCCTAGTCTGTGTATTACTCATCTCATATGTATATACTGTATTCTATCCTATTCTACTGTATCTCAGTCTATGTATTACTCATCTCATATGTATATACTGTATTCTATCCTATTCTACTGTATCTTAGTCTATGTATTACTCATCTTATATGTATATACTGTATTCTATCCTATACTATTGTATCAGTCTATGCCACTCTGACATCACTCGTCCATATATTTATATATTCTTATTCCATTACTTAGATTTGTTGTGAAATTGTTATTTAGTTAGATATTACTGCACTGTTGGAGCTAGGAACACAAGCATTTAGTTAGATATTACTGTACTGTTGGAGCTAGGAACACAAGCATTTAGTTAGATACTACTGCACTGTTGGAGCTAGGAACACAAGCATTTAGTTAGATATTACTGCACTGTTGGAGCTAGGAACACAAACATTTAGTTAGATACTACTGTGTTCACCTCAAGCCACTGGTAGAGCCGATGGTGGTGTTTACCACTCCATCAGCAGAGCTGTGGGAGACCACCTAGAGCCCCTGGTAGAGCCGGGGGTGGTGTTTACCACTCCACCAGCAGAGCTGTGGGAGACCACCTCAAGCCCCTGGTAGAGCCGGGGGTGGTGTTTACCACTCCACCAGCAGAGCTGTGGGAGACCACCTCAAGCCCCTGGTAGAGCCGGGGGTGGTGTTTACCACTCCACCAGCAGAGCTGTGGGAGACCATCTCAAGCCCCTGGTAGAGCCGGGGGTGGTGTTTACCACTCCACCAGCAGAGCTGTGGGAGACCACCTCAAGCCCCTGGTAGAGCCGGGGGTGGTGTTTACCACTCCACCATCAGAGCTGTGGGAGACCACCTCAAGCCCCTGGTAGAGCCGGGGGTGGTGTTTACCACTCCACTATCAGAGCTGTAGCAGGCTGGAAATGTGGGATTGATCCATTTGTTTGTTTCAGTTTTCAGTAGTTGAATCCTTTGACGTATTGTTGATTTCAACAAATGAACTGGGTTGGTTAAAAGTGATACTAAATGTACATACCAGCACTATTTTGACATTGTGGAAGATATACTGAATTCATACTGTTTTTCATACTAAGATGGACCAAGATATGTGTTGCTTTTGCACATATTTATTCAGTGTCTGTTGATTGGTTGGTCATTGGATTAATTTGTTTTGCAATATGTTCAAATCAAATCAAGCTTTATTTATACAGCACATTTCAGACATGGATGCAACACAATGGCTTCACAGGAAAAAACAATGAAAATAAACAAATGTTTACCACAACAAACATAAGAGGATAAAAAAGATTAACAACTGAAAGACTACTGAACATTCAAAGGAAATGCCATTGATTAAAATACTAAGAATTGCAACATCCAACCCAAAATATAAACTTGTTTTACTACATTGTTTGTTGTTACGTTCCCCAGCAAGAAAAACAGAAGAGGGAACTAACAAAGAGTCACTGACAACAACCAAACAGGTGTGGTTTTAGGAAGGGTTCTGAAAGACACTATGGGGGTGTCCACTGAAAGTTGACTAGTAACAACAACTGGGACCTAAAAGACAAACACCATGAGACCCACTAAATCTGCCCAAGAAGAGGCAAACAAAAGAAAAACCCACACCAAACTTAAAAGACAGGAAGCAAACCAAAAAGGTGGAGCAACTAAAGGTGTTGACTCTCCACATCTATCAAGACAACTGGAATACTGGGCCAGACACTCTTAAATAGAACCTGGACCGGCTCAGGTGAAACACCTTCCCACTAACGAGATGGACAAGCCAGCACAGGTGTAACACATACTGACTAACGAGGTGACACCAATCAGTGCTCCCAAGACACATTTCAGTTGAATGCATTCAGTTGTACAATCAATCAAATGTATTTATAAAGCCCTTCTTACATCAGCTGATGTCACAGAGTGCTGTACAGAAACCCAGCCTAAAACCCCAAACAGCAAGCAATGCAGGTGTAGAAGCACGGTTGCTAGGAAAAACTCCCTAGAAAGACAAGAACCTAGGAAGAAACCTAGAGAGGAACCAGGCTCTGAGGGGTGGCCAGTCCTCTTCTGGCTGTGCCGGGTGGAGATTATAACAGAACATGGCCAAGATGTTCAAATGTTCATAGATGACCAGCAGGGTCAAATAATAATAATCACAGTAGTTTTCGAGGGTGCAACATGTCAGCACCTCAGGAGTAAATGTCCGTTGGCTTTTCATAGCCAATCATTCAGAGTATCTCTACAACTTCCATTTCACATAATCATCTACAATGCTTCACCTTCTACAATATAAACATGGTGTCTACTGGCTGTCAACAATTAAAAACACGTATGTCTAAATAATAATATGCAATCGTATAATTTTTTGAATCCCTTTTCTTTCCATAGAATCCTAAAACCCACTAGCTTCTAGAACTCTCGTCTCCCTAAAACTCACTAGCTTCTAGAACTCTCATCTTCCTAAAACTCACTAGCTTCTAGAACTCTCGTCTTCCTAAAACTCACTAGCTTCTAGAACTCTCGTCTTCCTAAAACTCACTAGCTTCTAGAACTCTCGTCCCCTTGGAACGAGCCCAAACAAAACTCAAATCAAATTGTATTAGTCACATGCGCCGGATACAACACTTGGAACTCTTACTTACGAGCCCCCAACAGTGCAGTTAAAAAATACAGAAAAGAATAAGAGATAAAACTAATATCCAACACAGAAAAACGTGTCAGAATAAATTGTGACCATGGTAACTCACTGGCTAAATGCAAAACACAAACCTATTTGACTGCCCACCCTTGAGATAATCAGCAACCAAGTTGTCCTTATGACAGACATGTCTGATTTCAAGAGGAAACTCCTGCAATATCCGTAGTAACTTTCCACCTCACCGCGGAGCTTCTCTCTCTTTTCAGGGTTCACTAGATAGGCATGTTGTTGGATATAAAAGCAGGGTAACAATGTCAATATAATTGTACCCAAAAATGTCAAGTTGGTTGCATGAATAACTATGATTACTAAATGTTACATAATATGAAATATCAAAACCAAATGTTCACCCCTTTGTTAATATGTATTGGCAATAATTAACTTAATGGTGAGGCATGGAATAATAAAACATGTATATTTTGTCAGGCTGAATGTTTGAATATATGAGGTGATTTGGGTCATGCTTCTTCAGTAGTGGAATAAAGACAATTAGCACTTGAATGTTGTAAAGAAATACTGGAGTGATGTCAGATTGTTAATAAAAATTGATTATAGGTGTATCGGCTGCAAGTACGTTGAAATTAAGCTGTTTTCAAGTCATTGAAAAAACGACCCGAAAAGACATCTTTTCAACTTTCACTTTCAACTACAACAGAACATATACTGGACAGAACATATACTGGACAGAACATATACTGGACAGAACATATACTGGACAGAACATATACTGGACAGAGCATATATTGGACAGAACATATACTGGACAGAACATATACTGGACAGAACATATATTGGACAGAACATATACTGGACAGAACATATACTGGACAGAACATATACTGGACAGAACATATACTGGACAGAACATATATTGGACAGAACATATACTGGACAGAACATATACTGGACAGAACATATACTGGACAGGACATATACTGGACAGAACATATACTGGACAGAACATATACTGGACAGAACATATACTGGACAGGACATATACTGGACGTCAGGCATAGTCTTATTTTCAATGTCTTTTGAATGACATTTTGATAAATGGGATTAGTGCAATGTCAAAACACAGTTTTAACGTGTCCAAATCAATAACCAATATGCAGAAACAGTTTGAAGTGTTGCATTTTGATTCAAGTGGGTCACCAACATGGTAAGTGTAACACAGCTCTTTTTTGTTAGTCACTTTTTGATAAATCTCATAAATAATACTTTCAATTCAGAGCCTGGATTTTCCCCCTGAGGCTAAAATCAATTGAACAGGGGGCAAACATTTAGGGTTCTACATTGACATTCATTAAAATACTTCTACTACAATGCTAAAAGAATCTACATTGTGACATTATTTAATTATTATCATGAAAAAACACCATGTATTTTCTGATGTTTGATCAGAGATCTTTTACCAGAGTATCTCTTCCCACATTGATCACAGCTATAAGCTTTCTCTCCTGTGTGTGTTCTCTGGTGTAATGTCAGCTGGCTAGATGCAGTAAAACTCTTCCCACATTGACCACAGCTATAAGGTTTCTCTCCTGTGTGTGTTCTCTGGTGTGCAGTCAGCTGGCTAGATTGACCAAAACTCTTACCACATTGATCACAGCTATAAGGTTTCTCTCCTGTGTGTGTTCTCTGGTGTACAGTCAGAGAGCCAGATGTAGTAAAACTCTTCCCACATTGACCACAGCTAAAGGGTTTCTCTCCTGTGTGTATTCTCTGGTGTACTGTGAGCTGGTCAGATTTAACAAAACTCTTCCCACATTGATCACAGCTATAAAGTTCATCTCCTGTGTGTGTTCTCTGGTGTAAAGTCAGATAGCCAGAAGTAGTAAAACTCTTCCCACATTGATCACAGCTATAAGGTTTCTCTCCTGTGTGTGTTCTCTGGTGCACTGTCAGATAGCCAGATGTAGTAAAACTCTTCCCACATTGATCACAGCTATATGGTTTCTCTCCTGTGTGTGTTCTCTGGTGCACTGTCAGATCACTAGATTGACAAAAACTCTTCCCACATTGATCACAGCTATAAGGTTTCTCTCCTGTGTGTGTTCTCTGGTGCACTGTCAGATAGCCAGAAGTAGTAAAACTCTTCCCACATTGATCACAGCTATAAGGTTTCTCTCCTGTGTGTGTTCTCTGGTGTATAGTCAGATTGCTAGATGTAGTAAAACTCTTCCCACATTGAACACAGCTATAAGGTTTATCTCCTGTGTGTATTCTCTGGTGTACTGTCAGAGAGCCAGAAGTAGTAAAACTCTTCCCACATTGATCACAGCTATAAGATTTCTCTCCTGTGTGTGTTCTCTGATGACTTCTAATGCCTGATGAGGTGAATCTCTTCCCACAGTCAGAGCAGCAGTGAGTTCTCTTCCCTGTGGATCTCTGCAGGTGTTTATTGAGGCGTTCTGATCTGGAGAGACTCTTCTCTGCCTCGTCAGCATCATGAGGTTGTTGAGGCTCCCCAGAGGATCCACGATAGTCCCGTATCTCTCCTGTGTGAACAACAAAGTCAGATGATTAAAGGCCCACAACAGTGGAAATCCACTGTAAAAGGTGATGCCAACAGCGTAGCCATGATGTTGTACAACAATTGACGTCTGTAATGAATGTTAAAATTATTTGACAATTGTCTTAAAATTAGCAAGAAGTCATATTTTAGTAGTAACATCGATGATTGTAGACTAGAAATAAGTTATTCATGTTGTTGAAACTCTAAGCAGTGTGCCAGACGACTTTTGGTCTCCAATATATGCCCCTTTCTGTGTTTAACCTTTACCTGGTCACAACCCCGGATCCGGGATCCCCCCCATCAAAAAAGCTGACTAGCATAGCCTAGCCTAACGCGACAGGGATATCATATAATTTAATTTTCATGAAATCACAAGTCCAATACAGCAAATGAAAGATAAACATCTTGTGAATCCAGCCATCATTTCTAATTTTTAAAATGTTTTACAGCGAAAACACAATATGTATTTCTATTAGCTAACCACGATAGCAAAAGACTCAACCGCATATTTTCACAATTTTTTTACCGCATAGGTAGCTATCACAAATTTGACCAAATAGAGATATAAAGTCACTAACCAAGAAACAACTTCAGATGACAGTCTGATAACATATTTATTGTATAGCATATGTTTTGTTCGAAAAATGTGCATATTTCAGGTATAAATCATAGTTTTACATTGCAGCCACCATCACAACTTTCACCAAAGCAGCTAGAATAACTACAGAGACCAACGTGAAATACCTAAATACTCATCATAAAACATTTATGAAAAATACATGGTGTACAGCAAATGAAAGACAAACATCTTGTTAATCCAGCCAATATTTCAGATTTTTTAAGTGTTTTACAGCGAAAACACAATATAGCATTATATTAGCTTACTACAGTAGCCAGCCACACAACCGCATTCATTCAACGCAACGGTAGCGATAGCGAAAAAAACAGCAAAAGATATACATTTATTCACTAACCTTCGCAAACTTCATCAGATGACAGTCCTATAACATCATATTACACAATACATATATGGTTTGTTCGAAAATGTGCATATTTAGCGGCACAAATCGTGGTTTTACAATGTGAATATATGGTGAAATTGCAGAAATATTGTCCGGAGAAATCTTGGAGGCACCTATCTAATCAAATACCTAATCATACACTTCACTAAAAAATACATGTTGTACAGCAAATGAATGATACACTAGTTCTTAATATAATCGCCGTGTTAGATTTAAAAAAATAACTTTAGTACGACATACAGCTTACGTTATAACGTTATAGCGAGACAGCGCCCACCAAAACGCTGGATAACAATACTAAACTTTTTCAACAGAAATACGAAATAACATCATAAATGGGTCCTACTTTTTGCTGATCTTCCATCAGAATCTTGTACAAGGGGTCCTTTGTCCAGAACAATCGTTGTTTGGTTTTAGAATGTCCTCTTCTCCTATAGAATTAGCAGCCAAAGCTAGCCAAGTGGTGCTAAGCTGTCCAAAATCCGTTGACGCAAACAATGCAATACGCCAAAACCCCGATAAACGGTGAAAATTCTGATAAAACTATATTGAAAAAACATACTTTACGATGATATTGTCACATTTATCAAGTAAAATCAAAGCCGGAGATATTACACGTCTATACCGAACGCTTTTCAGAAGGCAATGCAAGGTCCCTTCCCGCGCGTTGCTGCACAAAGAGAAAAGTGGTCACGTCATGCCAAGAGGTCTTGTTCGGCCTCAGATCAAGCGAGACACCCCATTTCAACTCTCACAGCCTATTGACATCTAGTGGAAGGCGTATGAAGTGCATGTCTATCCATAGATTTCAAGGCAATTAATAGGGGAGCCCTGCTTGCGGTGTAGCATTGTGTTATCGCAGCCTGTATTGCGCAGTAAGGTTAATTTTAAAAATGTAATGCATTAAGAACTAATTTGTCTTTCAATTGCTGTCCAACCTGTATTTTTTAGTCAAGTTTTGGAATAGTTACTGATTAGATTAGGTGCCTCTTCAAAGATTTCTCCTGCCATTTTCTGGGCAGCTTGGCTACTTTTCTCATTGTATAACACGATTTGTGCGATTTGTCATCTGAAGAATTCTGAGAAGGTTAGTGAAAAAAATAATATATTTGGTGGTTTATACGTTATTGCTATGTTTGGCTTGAATCAATGCTGTTGTAATGTTTGCTATTGTGCTAAGCTAATATAACGCTATATTGTGTTTTCGCTGTAAAACACTTAGAAAATCTGAAATATTGTCTTGATTCACAAGATCTGTGTCTTTCATCTGCTGTACGCTGTGTATTTTTAAGAAATGTTTTATGATGAGTAATTAGCTAATACACGATGGTCTCTGTAGTTATTCTAATCGTTTTAGTGAGAGTTGTGATGGGGGCTGCAATAGTAAACTCTGATTTATACCTGAAATATGCACATTTTTCTACCAACCTTATTTATTGTATAGCATAGGTTATCAGACTGTCATCTGATGAGGTTGTTTCTTGGTTAGTGGCTATTTATATCTTTATTTGGTCGAATTTGTGATAGCTGCTGATGGAGTACAAAATGGTGGAGTATGGGAGTGGTGTCTTTTGCTAACGTGGTTAGCTAATAGATTTACATATTTTGTCTTCCCTGTAAAACATTTTAAAACACAGAAATTATGGCTTTATTCACAAGATGTGTATCTTTCATTTGGTGTCTTGGACTTGTGATTTCATGAACATTTTATTATATGATATCCCTGTGGCTTTAGGCTAGGCTATGCTAGTCAGCTTTTGTGATGGGGGGGCTCCCGGATCCGGGTTTGGTAGGCGTTAGAGGTTAATATTAGTCTGGAAGGAGAGTTTATAGTCTAACCAGACACCTAGGTATTGTAGTTGTCCACATATTCTAAGTCAGAACCGTCCAGAGTAGTGATGCTAGTTGGGCGGGTGTGGGCAGCGATCGGTTGTTGATTGATCGGTTGCTCTTATCGGCTGTTGAGTCTGCTGATTAGAATACGGTGATTGACAGAGTCGAAAGCCTTGGCCAGGTCGATGAAGACGGCTGCACAGTACTGTCTTTTATCGATGGCGGTTATGATATCGTTTAGTACCTTGAGCGTGGCTGAGGTGCACCCGTGACCAGCTCGGAAACTGGATTGCACAGCGGAGAAGGTACGGTGGGATTCGACATGGTCAGTGATCTGTTATACTTGGCTTTCGAAGACTTTAGAACGGCAGGGTAGAATAGATATAGGTCTGTAGGTTTGGGTCTAGAGTGTCACACCCTTTGAACAGGGGGATGACCGCGGCAGCTGTACAATCTTTAGGAATCTCGGACGATACGAAAGAGAGGTTGAACAGACTATATATATGTATATATATCTATATGTATATACTACACTGCTCAAAAAAATAAAGGGAACACTAAAATAACACATCCTAGATCTGAATGAATGAACTTTTCTTATTAAATACTTGTTTCTTTACATAGTTGAATGTGCTGACAACAAAATCACACAAAAATTATCAATGTAAATCAAATTTATCAACCCATGGAGGTCTGGATTTGGAGTCACACTCAAAATTAAAGTGGAAAACCACACTACAGGCTGATCCAACTTTGATGTAATGTCCTTAAAACAATTCAAAATTAGGCTCAGTAGTGTGTGTGGCCTCCACGTGCCTGTATGACCTCCCTACAACACCTGGGCATGCTCCTGATGAGGTTGAGGTGGCGGATGGTCTCCTGAGGGATCTCCTCCCAGACCTGGACTGGCAGCAGGATGTTGAGGATATTGCAGGCAGCAGAACGTTCTCCACAGCTTCTCCAGACTCTGTCACGTCTGTCACATGTGCTCAGTGTGAACCTGTTTTCATCTGTGAAGAGCACAGGGCGCCAGTGGCGAATTTGCCAATCTTGGTGTTCTCTGGCAAATGCCAAACGTCCTGCACGGTGTTGGGCTGTAAGCACAACCCCCGCCTGTGGACGTCGGGCCCTCATACCACCCTCATGGAGTCTGTTTCTGACCGTTTTGAGCAGACACATGCACATCTGTGGCCTGCTGGAGGTCATTTTGCAGGGCTCTGGCAGTGCTCCTCCTGCTCCTTCTTGCACAAAGGCGGAGGTAGCGGTCCTGCTGCTGGGTTGTTCCCCTCCTACGGCCTCCTCCATGTCTCCTGATGTACTGGCCTGTCTCCTGGTAGCGCCTCCATGCTCTGGACACTACGCTGACAGACACAGCAAACCTTCTTGCCACAACTCGCATTGATGTGCCATCCTGGATGAGCTGCACCACCTGAGTGTTACGTTCCCCAGTTTCTGTGTTGTGGTTTGTATTTGAGTGTGTGTGTTTCAGGAGATAGCTTCCTGAGTTCTTCCCAACCAGCTGATTGGTCGACTCAATGGCTAATTGATGATTGGAGAGCTGACCCCGCCCCCTCGTCAAGAAACAGCTGATTCTAATTACTATTGCCACCTGAAGATATAAAAGCCAGTGTTCTGTTCAGAAGAAAAATCATTAGAGAGAGAGAGATATATATATCATTATAGGCTGAGATTGAATGTTATATAGATCATTGCTGAGAGAGAGGTTTATGGCTGAGGGGTTATAGCATGTTGGTTGTGAGTATGCACTGTGTTAGTTGTTGTTGGTAGCAGCTTTGCAATGTTCTGTGTTTGTTGCTTGGTCAGAGCTTCTTTAGTGACCTGAGTTAGTTTTCTCAGTTTTGTTGTGAAGTGGATTGTTTGTTCTGTTTCATTTGTTCCCAGGGGGGAAGGAGAAGGCACTTTGGGAGTGCTTAGGCAAGAGGCCCGCGGGCATACATATACCCGTAGTATATTCAATGTCTAGGCACACTAGGTAAGACCTGGGCGGACCACCCCCTGTATTTTGGTTAGGGCACCAGGTGGTACTAAGATAGGTAAGTAGTGGGTAGGCAGGTTAGATAGGAGAGGGGGAAGCTTTGATATTTACTTTCTTTGCTTTGGTTCCGTCCAGCCCCTTTTCCCCATATTACCGTGTAAGGAAATAAATCCTAGTAAGCGGTCAATTCTGCCTTTTCTCATCCTTTCTCGCACCTACAGTCCATACCTCTGTTGCTTCACGGAGAGTTGAGTTGTAGCAGGATGTTGCGTTCCCTCTTCATAGAGACGTGCATAACAGAGCCACTTGTGTGGGTTGTAGACTCCGTCTCATGCTACCACTAGAGTGAAAGCACCGCCAGCATTCAAAAGTGACCAAAACATCAGCCAGGAAGCATAGGAACTGAGAAGTGGTCTGTGGTCACCACCTTCAGAACCACTCCTTTATTGGGGGTGTCTTGCTAATTGCCTAATTTCCACCTGTTGTCTATTCCATTTGCACAACAGCATGTGAAATTTATTGTCAATCAGTGTTGCTTCCTAAGTGGACAGTTTGATTTCACAGAAGTGTGATTGACTTGGAGTTACATTGTGTTGTTTAAGTGTTCCCTTTATTTTTTTGAGCAGTGTATATATACCTTAATAAAAGGCACATGATAGCCAGCTTGGAGGTTTCCAAAAGGCATTCAGGCCAAAGAGTTCAATCTTGGTTTCATCAGACCAGAGAATCTTGTTTCTCATGGTCTGAGAGTCCTTTAGGTGCCTTTTTGGCAAACTCCAAGCGGGCTGTCAGGTGTCTTTTACTGAGGAGTGGCTTCCGTCTGGCCACTCTACCACAAACGCCTGATTGGTGGAGTGCTGCAGAGATGGTTGTCCTTCCGGAAGGTTCTCCCATCTCAACAGAGGAACTCTAGAGCTCTGTCAGAGTAACCATCGGGTTCTTGGTCACCTCCCTGACAAAGGCCCTTCTCCCCCGATTGCGTAGATTGGCCGGGTGGCCAGCTCTAGGAAGAGTCTTCCAAACTTCTTCCATTAAAAAATGATGGTGGCCACTGTGTTCTTGGGGACTTTCAATGTTGCAGACATTTTTTGGTACCATTCCCCAGATCTGTGCCTCGACACAATCCTGTCTCGGAGCTCTAAGGACAATTTATTCGACCTCATTGCTTGGTGTTTGCTCTGACATGCATTGTCAACTGTTGGACATTATATAGACAGGTGTAATCATACACAATATGATTTAATGTGGCACAAACAAAAAACACAAATTCTCAGTCAAAAATATAAGTCAGAATACAGCCTTTCTATTCTCTCATTTGATTTCAGGATCTCTGAATGTTCTTCCACACAGAGAGCAGTGGTAGGACTTTTACCGTGTTTATCCTCTAATGCTCCTTCAGGCTACTTGACCAGGTAAAACCCTTTCCAGACTGGGAGCAATGGAAAGGCTTTTCTCCTCTGTATCCTCTCATGAGCTTTAAGGTACGCCATTCGTGAAAATCTATTTTTACACTGGGAGCAGAAAATGCTTTTCTCCTGTGTGTATTCTCTCATGCCTTTTCAGGTTAGTTAACATGGTTAAAACTCTTTCTACACTGGGAGCATTGGAAAGGCTTTTCTCCTGTGTGTTTCCTCTTATGAGCTTTTAGGTCCCCATCCTGATTAAAACTCATTCCACATTGGGAACAGTGATAAGGCTTTTCTCCTGTGTGTATTCTCTTGTACCTTTTCAGGTTAGCTAACACAGCAAAACTCTTTCTACACTGGGAGCATTGGAAAGGCTTTTCTACTGTGTGTGTCCTCTCATGCAGTTTTAGGTTCCCTAACCAGCAAAAACTATTTTCACAGTGGGAGCAGTGGTGTTGTCTCGCTGGTTTGGGCGTCTCTGGGTCTGGTTCCCCTGAAGGATTCTTCCCGCTGTCAGAGTGAGAGTCTGGTTTCTCTCCTTGCAAAGACACACAGAGTATGTCGTTTAACACAGACCTAAATGAAACCTCCACATGATAAAACTGTCTTCCTATGAAGTTTAATCTAGACTAGATCCCTCAATAAAAGAGCAGAACTGGTCATCACAGAGTGGCTGTAGTGCTTTGTAGGCTGGGTAAATCCATTTGAATTCAATACATTTTTGACAGCATCCCCTTTGATTTAAAAAAATATTTCCTTACATGTTTGACTATGGAAGAAGTGGTAGGAAAGTGACTTCATGTAACTGAATGTAAAAACATTCATGAGATATACATTACCAGTCAAACGAGTGGACACACCTACTCATTCAAGGGTTATAATTATTTGTTTTAACATTTTATCTACATTGTAGAATAATAGAGAAGACATCAAAACTATGAAATAACACATATGGAATCATGTAGTAACCAACAAAAAGTGGTAAACAATTCAAAATATATTTTAGATTTTTTAAAGTAGCCACCCTTTGCCTTGATGACAGCTTTGCACACTCTTGGCATTCTCTCAACCAGCTTCACCTGGAATGCTTTTCCAACAGTCTTGAAGGAGTTCCCAAATATGCTGAGCACTTGTTGGCTGCTTTTCCTTCACTCTGCGGTCCAACTCAGCCCAAACCATCTCAATTGGGTTGAGGTCAGGTGATTGTGAAGGCCAGGTCAACTGGTGCAGCACTCCATCACTCTCCTTTTTGGTCAAATAACCCTTACACAGCCTGGAAGTGTGTTGGGTCATTGACCTGTTAAAGTCCCACTAAGCGCAAACCAGATGGGATGGCGTATCGCTTCAGAATGCTGTGGTAGCCAGACAGGTGTGTGCCTTTCCAAATCATGTCCAATCAATTGAATTTACCACAGGTGGACTCCAATCAAGTTGTAGAAACATCTCAACAATGATCAATGGAAACAGTATGCACCTGAGGTCAATTTCAAGTCTCATAGCAAAGGGTCTGAATACTTACGTAAATAAGGTATTTCTGTTTTTTATTTGTAATAAATGTGACATTTTTTCTCCAAACCTATTTTCTCTTTGTCATTACGGGGTATTGTGTGTAGACTGATGAGGATTTTTATTTATTTAATCCATTGTAGAATAAGGCTGTAACGTAACAAAATGTGGAAAGACTTAAGTGACAAAAAAAGGGGGTTAAAGACTTAAAGACATGTAAAAAAAATAGATATAATTTTTTACATCTCTTAGATATCAGACAGACACTTCAGAACAAACTTCCTTTAGATGTTCTGGGGGAAACAATGTTACTATGGTTACTGTTGTTCCATGTTGTGAATGTTATCCAATGTGTTACTATGGTTACTGTTGTTCCATGTTGTGAATGTTATCCAATGTGTTACTATGGTTACTGTTGTTCACTGTTGTGAATGTTATCCAATGTGTTACTATGGTTACTGTTGTTCACTGTTGTGAATGTTATCCAATGTGTTACTATGGTTACTGTTGTTCCATGTTGTGAATGTTATCCAATGTGTTACTATGGTTACTGTTGTTCCATGTTGTGAATGTTATCCAATGTGTTAGTATGGGTTATAGCAGTATGGATAAATATTTTTTGTTGATACTTCCATGGGTCTTACAGTTCAAAATCAAATAGAAAAATGATCCTTGGTATAACCTTATAAAACAGTACAATACAGGGGAAGCCCTTCATGTTGTTTAAACCTTAAAACAATTCCATATAGCTTAGAAGAACCTCCCCCTCAGACAGGGCTTAGACTGTAATGGGTTAAAACTATCTGAGACTTACATTACTCTGAGACTAGTTATCCTGGGATCTAACATTACTCTGAGACTAGTTATCCTGGGATCTTACATTACTCAGACTAGTTATCCTGGGATCGTACATTACTCCGAGACTAGTTATCCTGGGATCTAACATTACTCTGAGACTAGTTATCCTGGGGAATAGTTTTAATACATTTGCAAAAAATCTAAACCTGTTTTTGATTTGGCATTATGGGGTATTGTGATGGCATTATGGGGTATTGTGTGTAGATTGATGAGGATTTAAAAAAATAATAATCAATTTTAGAATAATGGGATGCACCGATATCACATTTTTGGCCAATATTTTCCTTGCCCCAAAAAACGATACCGATAACCGATATTTAAAATTTTAGCGGCCTTTTAACATTCTAGTACAGTTAAAAAGTTAAACACACACAGACGCAGCGGTCTAAGTCACTGCATCTCAGTGCAAGAGGGGTCACTACAGTCCCTGGTTCCAATCCAGGCTGTATCACATCAGGCCGTGATTGGGAGACTCATAGTAGTTGTCTGTTATTGGTGTAGAGGGAACGACAAAGGAGATGGATCCCACAGTAGTTGTCTGTTATTGGTGTAGAGAGGAAGACAAAGGAGAGGGATCCCACATGTGGATAGGAAGACACAAATTATCATTATTACTGGAAAATATTCATTTAAAATCCAGGAATTGAACAACTTTTGCTCTCTAGGTCATGCCAGTAGGCTACAGTAGGTTGTAACTCTCTAGGTCATGCCAGTAGGTTACAGTAGGTTGTATCTCTATAGGTCATGCCAGTAGGCTACAGTAGGTTGTATCTCTCTAGGTCATGCCAGTAGGTTACAGTAGGTTGTATCTCTCTAGGTCATGCCAGTAGGCTACAGTAGGTTGTAACTCTCTAGGTCATGCCAGTAGGCTACAGTAGGTTGTATCTCTCTAGGTCATGCCAGTAGGTTACAGTAGGTTGTAACTCTAGGTCATGCCAGGAGGCTACAGTAGGTTGTAACTCTCTAGGTCATGCCAGTAGGTTACAGTAGGTTGTATCTCTCTAGGTCATGCCAGTAGGCTACAATAGGTTGTATCTCTCTAGGTCATGCCAGTAGGTTACAGTAGGTTGTATCTCTCTAGGTCATGCCAGTAGGCTACAGTAGGTTGTATCCACGTGGAAACAATTATCAACCCAATGTGGAAAGTGTCGATTTTTGGTCAACAACAAAATGAATGGCTTATTTGCTACGTGAGGTTTACTTAATCCAACAGAAGTTTCGTAATGCTTAAGTTGTTATGTGGACACGTGACATACCGACAACTTTGATAAAAACACTATAGGAGTTGTCTCCAGATCGCTATGCATATTCATGCTAGTAGCTTAGCATCTCTCTCCATTGAATACAGGCGGTGCATATTCATGCTAGTAGCTTAGCATCTCTCTCCATTGAATACAGGCGGTGCATATTCATGCTAGTAGCTTAGCATCTCTCTCCATTGAATACAGGCGGTTGACGACAACAACCCTCATAGAATATAAACAATAGATTACAATAATAAGATGTATTCACCAATCCAAAGAAAGGATAGGCGGGAGCTAGACAACACGCAGTGAAGCTTTGTGGACAACGACTCGCCTTGTTAGGGCGGAGAGACATCTTGTCACTATATCCATAATCTTTGGTGTAGCCAACCCAACTCTCGCATGGCACTATTGGGGGGCACGGTGTGTAGTAAAACATCACTACATGAAAATCACTACATGCAGTGCCCCCCAGTCTGCGGTCAGCAGATAGACCCTTCTCACATATATATGTTAAGTCACTTTTTGGAAACGGAACGGAGAAAACAAGGGGTAGCTTGCTCTCTAGTCGTCTGATTCTAGACATATCAGTCATCATCCTGGGCCCTCCGTTGAAGAGGTATTGACGAGCCAACTCCAAATATCCAAAGTTAAAAACACATTTAAGGCGGTACTTACTGGTGTTAATCAGATCTCCTATTTCCTCCTCTTCATCTTTCAATGTAACAGTAATCTCCCCTTCCTTCTTCACTCCAAAAACGTCCCCCTCTTCTTTTACTGTAACATCCTCCTCCTCTTTCACTCTGAACGCGTCTTCCTCTTCTTTCACTGTAACGTCTTTCTCTTCTTCTTTCACTGTAACAGCCTTACCCTCTACTTCTTGTTTTACTGTGGTATCCTCTTCTTCCTTCTCCTCTTTCACGACAATGTTCAGCCCCAGAGCTTCTTTTTCCGTCCAGCAGATCCCCTCTTCTTTAACAGGAGGGGAGTAGTCTAGTGAGCTCATGTTCAGGGATGTTAGCTAGCTAGCTATCATTAGCGACTAGGCTAGTGCTAATTTAACCAGCCAGCTACTATAGCTGACTAATACAAAATACCGTAATATTATATTAAATAGGTTAACAAGTAGATACGACCTAAGTGTGTCGAAACCACAGTAGGTAATATACACCGAAAGTGTATAAATAGCTTGAATCTTTCGGCTCTGTTGGCTAGCAAGCTACGGAGGTGGTTGACGAGCTGTTTATGAAGAACCGTCCACTAGATTATACGTCAGCGTCGCATGAAAGACGCACATCGCCGTCTGCTGACTGGAGGGGAAACGCAGTTGAGGATACAATTTATTTTCAGACAAAGATTATTTTAAATGGATTTAATTAAATAATACTATTATATTGAGACATACAAAGACAATAAAGTGTTGATTGATTAGTGCGAATAAAAAATGTTTACTACAGCACATTTAAGGCAGTTTCATTGAGTCATACTAAATCTAAATAAGTAGCTAGCTACTGTAGGTCCATACTGCTCCTACATGGTGGAACAATACATCATGTAGATGTATATAATGAACAGACTAGGTCTATACTGCTGCTACATTTTTGTATTATTATGTGTTATTTATTTCTCCTTTATTTAACCAGGTCGGCCAGTTGAGAACAAGTTCTCATTTACAACTGCAACCTGGCCAAGATAAAACAAAGCAGTTTGACAAAAACAACACAGAGTTACACATGAACAAACATTCAGTCAATAATACAGTAGAAAAATAAATAAAAATAAGTCTATATACAATGTGAGCAAATGAGGTGAGATAAGGGAGGTGAAGGCAAAAAAAGGCCATGGTGGCGAAGTAAATACAATATAGCAAGTAAAACACTGGAATGGTAGATTTGCAGTGGAAGAATGTGCAAAGTAGAGATAGAAATAATGGGGTGCAAAGGAGCAAAATAAATAAATACAGTAGGGAAAGAGGTAGTTGTTTGGGCTAAATTATAGATGGGCTATGTACAGGTGCAGTAATCTGTGAGCTGCTCTGACAGCTGGTGCTTAAAGCTAGTAAGGGAGATAAGTGTTTCCAGTTTCAGAGATATTTGTAGCTCGTTTGTATTAATGCAGATATTATGGACATTTTATTTAAAACATGTAATTAAACTATAATTGTAGCTCCTTTAATTTAGACCCAAAATGTATTTGCTATGTGTGCTATTGCCCGGCTATTAAAAGGAACAGGCGACTATTTGAGACTCAGCCTCATAAATGTTTGGTCACATGGAATCAAGTGGTCACTAGATGTCTACAGTGCCAAAGAGAATTATAGTTGGGAGTGTTGGGAGTGTCCAGTTTGTTGATATAACGGTAATAATGTCAAAATTCCACTTTTAACAACCATCAGAATTGGTTAAAAAAAGATTATGCGTGTGAGTGGCGCAGCGATCTAAGGTACTAGATCACAGTGCTAGAGGTGTCACTATAGACCAGAGTGGCGCAGCGATCTAAGGTACTAGATCACAGTGCTAGAGGTGTCACTATAGACCAGAGTGGCGCAGCGGTCTAAGGTACTAGATCACAGTGCTAGAGGCGTCACTATAGACCTGAGTGGAACAGCGATCTAAGGTACTAGATCACAGTGTTAGAGGTGTCACTATAGACCAGAGTGGTGCAGCGATCTAAGGTACTAGATCACAGTGCTTAGAGGCGTCACTATAGACCAGAGTGGTGCAGCGATCTAAGGTACTAGATCACAGTGTTAGAGGTGTCACTATAGACCAGAGTGGTGCAGCGATCTAAGGTACTAGATCACAGTGTTAGAGGTGTCACTATAGACCAGAGTGGTACAGCGATCTAAGGTACTAGATCACAGTGTTAGAGGTGTCACTATAGACCAGAGTGGTGCAGCGATCTAAGGTACTAGATCACAGTGTTAGAGGTGTCACTATAGACCAGAGTGGTGCAGCGATCTAAGGTACTAGATCGCAGTGTTAGAGGTGTCACTATAGACCCGAGTGGTGCAGCGGTCTAAGGTACTGTATCGCAGTGTTAGAGGTGTCACTATAGACCCGAGTGGTGCAGCAGTCTAAGGTACTAGATCACAGTGTTAGAGGTGTCACTATAGACCCGAGTGGTGCAGCGGTCTAAGGTACTGTATCAGCAGTGTTAGAGGTGTCACTATAGACCCGAGTGGTGCAGCGGTCTAAGGTACTGTATCGCAGTGTTAGAGGTGTCACTATAGACCAGAGTGGTGCAGCAGTCTAAGGTACTAGATCACAGTGTTAGAGGTGTCACTATAGACCCGAGTGGTGCAGCGGTCTAAGGTACTGTATCGCAGTGTTAGAGGTGTCACTATAGACCAGAGTGGTGCAGCGATCTAAGGTACTAGATCACAGTGTTAGAGGTGTCACTATAGACCAGAGTGGTGCAGCGATCTAAGGTACTAGATCACAGTGTTAGAGGCGTCACTATAGACCCGAGTGGTGCAGCAGTCTAAGGTACTAGATCACAGTGTTAGAGGCGTCACTATAGACCCGAGTGGTGCAGCAGTCTAAGGTACTAGATCACAGTGTTAGAGGTGTCACTATAGACCCGAGTGGTGCAGCAGTCTAAGGTACTGTATCGCAGTGTTAGAGGTGTCACTATAGACCAGAGTGGCACAGCGATCTAAGGTACTAGATCAGTGTTAGAGGTGTCACTATAGACCCGAGTGGTGCAGCGGTCTAAGGTACTGCATGGCAGTGCTAGAGGCGTCACTAGAGGCGTCACCCGGGTTCGATCCCGGGCTGTACCACAACCTGCCGTGATCGGGAGTTCCATAGGGCGGCACACAATTGGCCAAGCGTCGCCCGGTGTTTCCTCCTACACATTGGTGCAGCTGGCTTCCGGGTTAAGCGGGCGGGTGTTAAGAAGCGCGGTTTGACGGGTCATGTTTCAGAGGATGCATGACTCGACCTTCGCCTCCTGAGCCCATTGGGGAGTTGTAGCGATGAGACAAGATCCACATTGGGGAGTTGCAGCGATGAGACAAGATCCACATTGGGGAGTTGCAGCGATGAGACAAGATCCACATTGGGGAGAAAAAACGGGGGTAAAATTATAAAAAATGTTTAAAAAATGACAACAAACAAAGGTTGCATCCCAACGTGGCAATAAACAGTAGGCAAAGTGACCAGGACAAAATGAACTCAAACGTTTTACCATTGGAACACTTGATGTAATGATGTAATAATGGACAAAATGAACTCAAACGTTTTACCATTGGAACACTTGATGTAATGATGTAATAATGGACAGAATGAACTCAAACGTTTTACCATTGGAACACTTGATGTAATGATGTAATAATGGACAGAATGAACTCAAACGTTTTACCATTGGAACACTTGATGTAATGATGTAATAATGGACAGAATGAACTCAAACGTTTTACCATTTTACCCACCATTTGCAACAACGTCACTGAGCACCATCACTGTCTTTCCTTCGTGGATCTCCTGCATGTTTACATATCTGGCATTACTCATCTCATATGTATATACTGTATTCTATCCTATTCTACTGTATCTTAGTCTATGTATTACTCATCTCATATGTATATACTGTATTCTATCCTATTCTACTGTATCTTAGTCTATGTATTACTCATATGTATATACTGTATTCTATCCTATTCTACTGTATCTTAGTCTATGCATTACTCATCTCATATGTATATACTGTATTCTATCCTATTCTACTGTATCTTAGTCTATGTATTACTCATCTCATATGTATATACTGTATTCTATCCTATTCTACTGTATCTTAGTCTATGTATTACTCATCTCATATGTATATACTGTATTCTATCCTATTCTACTGTGTCTGTCTATGTATTACTCATCTCATATGTATATACTGTATTCTATCCTACTGTATCAGTCTATGCTGCTCTGACATCACTCGTCCAAATATTTATATATTCTTAATTCCATTCCTTTAGATTGTATATATTATTAGATATTACTTGTTAGATATTATTGGACTGTTGGAGCTAGAAACACAATTATTATTGCTACACCCGCAATAACATCTGCTAAACATGTGTATGTGACAAATAAAATGTGATTTGATGTATAGAGGTCTGGTGTTGGAGATCATTCCACACTCTGTGTTCTACTACCCAGGTCTGGTGTTGGAGAACATTCCACACTCTGTGTTCTACTACCCAGGTCTGGTGTTGGAGATCATTCTACACTCTGTGTTCTACTACCCAGGTCTGGTGTTGGAGGTCATTCCACACTCTGTGTTCTACTACCCAGGTCTGGTGTTGGAGAACATTCTACACTCTGTGTTCTACTACCCAGGTCTGGTGTTGGAGAACATTCCACACTCTGTGTTCTACTACCCAGGTCTGATGTTGGAGAACATTCTACACTCTGTGTTCTACTACCCAGGTCTGGTGTTGGAGATCATTCCACACTCTGTGGATCTCCTGCATGTATTTTCTGATGTTTAATCAGACCACTTGAATGAGAGTATCTCTTGTCACACTGATTAGGCTTCTCTCCTGTGTGGCTAAGTTCAAGTTGGCTACTGAGGTTCCTCTCAGCTCTAAGCTGAAAGTCGAAGGCCGGAGGGCAGTAAAACAGTAAAAAAGTTTTTGGGGGTAACGATTCTCAGCCGTTTTTGCTTTTCTTTTCAGTTTTTCCTTTTTTGGAAGAGAGCGGGAGTGGAGATGGCGCAACATTCTTCAAATAGGTCGGCTCCTGGGATCGGGCTGGCGAATACGGTTCGCTTTGTGTGGAAGGACAAGGAGATGGAGCCATTCGGACGTGAAACTTTTGGAAGGACTATCTTAACGTGGATCCTTAAACTGACAGGGAAGGATGTGCTTTGCCTCCTAGGTTACCCGTTGGAGGGAACTTATGATGTGGCTTTACACACAGAAGAAAAACATGACGAGACTCTTTATTATTCCATGCCTCACCCTTAAGTGAAGTATTGCCAATACATATTAACAAAGGGGTGTACATTTGGTTTTGATTTTCATATTTACAATTTATGTAACATTTAGTATTCATAATTATTTATGCAACTCTGACCATTTTTGGGTACAATTATATTGACAATGTTGCCCTGCTTTTAGAATATCAGGGTTCATTCTCAGATGTGCTAACCCAAATGCATGACATTGGGGACTGGGCCCGATCCAACATGACTATCGAGTGAACCCTGAAAAGAGAGAGAAGCTCCGCAGAGGTGGAAAGTTACTACGGATATTGCAGGAGTTGGTTGCTGATTGTCTCAAGGGTGGGCAGTCAACAAGTTTTGCGTTTAGCCAGTGCGTTGTCATGGATCACTATTTATTTTGCAACTGCACGTTTTTCCGTATTGTAGATTGGTTTTGTTTGGGCTCGTTTCAAGGGAAAGAGAGTTCTAGAAGCTAGTTAGTTTTAAGTTTCTTTGTGGGAAAAATAGATATTGTTTTTAATTGTTGTTAGACAGACACCATGTTTTTATTGGTGAAGGTGAAGCATTGTAGTTGATTATAATGTGAAATGGAAGTTGTTTTCTGTTGGTGGTGAGCAAACTTGTCCAACAAAAATTATAGGATTTACTTGTTGTCTTAAGGGGAAAGGTGTTCCAGGCTTTCGTTTTTCCATTTATGTTTTGAGGTTGGACTTTAGCATGTATAGCTCGTTAGCACGTATAGCTCGTTAGCACATCTAGCTCGTTAGCACGTAGGGCGCACTGATTGGTGTCACCTCGTTAGTCAGTATGTGTTACACCTGTGCTGGCTTGTCCATCTCGTTAGTGGGAAGGTGTTTCACCTGAGCTGGTCCAGGTTCTATTTAAGAGTGTCTGGCCCAGTGCTCCAGTTGTCTTGATAGATGTGGAGAGTCAACACCTTTAGTTGCGCCACCTTTTTGGTTTGCTTCCTGTCTTTAAGTTTGGTGTGGGTTTTGCTTTTGTTTTCCTCTTCTTGGGCAGATTTAGTGGGTCTCATGGTGGATGTCTTTTATGTCCCAGTTGTTGTTACTAGTCAACTTTCAGTGGACACTGAGAGCAAAACTGCAACATTATGTTATAATACTTTTATTGCATCAAATGGTTGTTTTATGCAACAGAATAGAGGGTTCTTAGAACTATTGTGTCTGTGTGTTCTACTGAGGACGGGCCTCTGGGAGAAAACACTGACAGGACATTTACAATGTCTTGTGGATGATAAAACCTAGAGACCGCATTCCAGAACATGAGTTAATGTTTCTGTTCTATATGGTACCAGGGAGAGATGACCCCAGGGCCAGATCCTGGTCTCTACACAAAGAGTACTGTTTTTACAGCAGATACTGTCTGATGAGAATTATAAGTATCTTTCATACAAATCTTAACCTTGTGACCCGTTCTATACGTCTGTTGTTGGTCATGTAGGTTGAAAGGGGTGTATCTTGGCTGTAAAAGACCTTTGTACTTTTGTCTCGTGACTCTCAACAAATCATCTGGGGGTGATTCGTCAACCAGCCATCATCGTAGAGCACTCAATTGATTCACTTTATATGTGTTTGTTGTATTGACCTGCTCCCTTATTAATAAGTGAATAAAGATTTAGTTTAAGAATAACTCTGACTTGTGTGATAAGTTTGTCTCATTTGATATTAAAGAAATTAACCACATTTGGCGATGAGGATGTGAATCTTCACTTGGTGACGCTCCTGACGGACCTGGGTAAATGGTACACGAGGGATCCCTCAAACTTGGGATCTCAGGAGACCACACTTTGGGAACGAAGCAGATGGACCCACCTTTGATCTGAGAGGCAGCGAGCCTAGTGGATACCACATCTCAAACGTAGTTAAAAAAAATTGTTTTTTTTTTAAAGGTGAGTGAAACAAGCAGAGTTTTTATAAAAAGCCTCGTAGGCTAAAAGCTCTGATTGTGTATTCCTGAGTGAGGGGTCACCTTGGAGGTGTAAACAGGGCCCAGTCAGCTATCTGTGTGAACTGGATGAAAACTAGAATCTGTGTTTTCTAGTTAAGACCATGTATGATATAGTATAATCTAGTAAGGTGCACCTGTAAATATTCCCAGTATGAGAGGAGTTGCTAGATTTATTAATTAAACCTTTTTCCATAAAGTTAGAGAGAAACAAGGTGTCTGACTAGCTGTTGATGTTGAAGAAGCGTCCCGTCCACTAGATTATACGCTGCTGCTCCAATACAGTATGAGGTGAGATGGTGAACTGATGTTGAACCGGGCAGTCAGTCATTCATTCTGTACTATGAATCTGTGAAATCAAATTGAGTTTTATCTTACAGTGAAATGCTTACGTACAAGCCCCTGACCAACTATGCAGTTTAAAAAAAAGTACAAATAAGAATAAGAAATAAAAGGAACCAGTAATTAAAGAGCAGAAGTTAAATAACAATAGCTAAACTATATACACGGGGTACCAGTACAGAGTCAATGTGGAGGCTATATACAGGAGGTACCGGTACAGAGTCAATGTGGAGGCTATATACAGGGGGTACCGGTACAGAGTTAATGTGGAGACTATATACAGGGGGTACCGGTACAGAGTCAATGTGGAGACTATATACAGGGGGTACCGGGTACAGAGTCAATGTGGAGACTATATACAGGGGGTACCGGTACAGAGGCAATGTGCGGGGGCACCGGTTAGTCGAGGTAATATGTACATGTAGGTAGAGTTATTAAAGTGACTATGCATAGATGATAACAGAGAGTGGGGGGGGGGGACTTCCTCTGACACCACCTGGTATAGAGGTCTTGGATGGCAGGAAGCTTGGCCCCAGTGATGTACTAGGCTGTACACACTACCCTCTGTAGTGCCTTGTGGTCGGAGGCAGAGCAGTTGCCATACCAGGCAGGGATGCAACCAGTCAGGATGCTCTTGATGGTGCAGCTGTAGAACCTTTTGAGGATCTGAGGACCCATGCCAAATCTTTTCAGTCTCCTGAGGGGGAATAGGTTTTGTTGTGCTCTTCACGATTGTCTTGGGGTGCTTGGACCGTGATAGTTTGTTAGTGATGTGGACACCAAGGAACTTGTAGCTCTCAACCTGCTCCACTACAGCCCCGTCGATGAGAATGGGGGCATGCTCGGTCTTCCTTTTCCAGTAGTCCACAATCATCTTCTTTGTCTTGATCACGTTGAGGGAGAGGTTGTTTTCCTGGCACCACACGGCCAGACCTCCTCCCTATAGGCTGTCTAGTCGTTGTTGGTGATCAGGCCTACCATTGTGTTGGCATCGGCAAACTTAATGATGGTGTTGGAGTCATGCCTGGCCATGCAGTCATGAGTGAACAGGGAGTACAGGAGGGGGCTGAGCACGCACCCCTGAGGGGCCCCTGTGTTGAGGATCAGCGTGGCGGATGTGTTGTTACCTACCCTTAAAAAACATGAGCTGGCGCACACCCAGAAAAATAGTTTGTGTGGAGGTGCTGACTAACAGCGAATAAACTATAAACTATCAAAATATAGAAAGTCGTACACTCCATGTATAAACTCCCAGCAATTTAATGGGTATTTACCAACGTTTCGGCATCACTGTGCCTTCTTCAGGGTGATGTCATGAATACTCGATCCAGGTTATGTAGACAAACAGTGCAATTAGTGTAACCATGACAATAGTGAGGGGTGTGTCATAATGATTAAGTTAATTAAAATGAATTAGTGAAACTGTTAAAAAATACTATATGGCATATTAAATATATTACGCTATTGTTATCATATAGAAACATCATGGAATATTGTACATCATATTAGCATCAACATACATTATTGTTTCATTCAATTTCACATAATAAGGATATTTCATATTTTCAAGTTCAGAAGTCAGAACCCATCACCTGCTATGTAAAAGAGACAGAAGAATGCACAATGGTCAATGCTATCTGGGATCCTTGGGACATCCCTTTCCTAAACCTTAACCTTAACCATTTTAAATGTCAACTTCAATGGGCTAGGGACGTCCCAAGGATGTAATCTCTACCTGAAAATACATGATCTAAGTGATTGATAGTTGGTATTCAGCAGTCATAAAGCCTTATTTACTTTAATGAACTACTAAAATAGTGATTTTGTCAGACAGCATAGACAGCAGCTCTACACTTTATTGACTGACTGATCCATTCATCCTTCCATCCCTCCTCAGCCTTCCTCTCCTCTGAAGACCCAGTGAGGGTGGAGCTCAGTCAGAGAGCTGTTGAGGGACTGGTTAGGAAGAACACTTCTACAGCCAGAGAGGTGAGAGGTCACACATGGTTTAGATGGTAAATGTTTATGTCCCCTTAGTGGTTCATCACGTCAGCAAAAGGGAATATGTTCCATATATGTTTATTTACATTAGTGCAAATTGTCCACTGATATTGGTGTAATTTCTCACCCCTTTTGGCTGTATGAAAGTGAATTCCCATTCAGGCATACACATTTGTTCTTTGTTATTACCCGAGCCACTGCCTGTTCACCTGCTATCATTCAGAAGGCAAGGTCAGTATAGGTGCATCAAAGCTGGAACTGAAAGACTGAAAAACAGCTTCTATTCACCAGACTATGTCAAAGGCCCATCCTGGTAGATCTGAACCGAATGCAGCTTGGAGTGATCAGATGACAGAAGTCACATTTAGGTGCCAGGTGTAACTGAGGCCATAGATGCTCCATATCCATTACTTTGAGTGTTTTATATAATATGACTAAATGTGTTTCTGTGTTGCAGGGGCAGTCATGAAATGGAACAGCAAGACCACAGAACATGACATAAGCAGAGCTGTGGGAGACCACCTCAAGCCCCTGGTGGAGACGGGGGTGGTGTTTTTACTTCCGGGTTGGAGCGAGTAGTCGCATTCCGCATTCCGCTTCGCGCCACAGGTAGTATTACCATTTCATTTTCATTTTCATTACAGTACAACGGTTTGATTTGTTTGATCTTAGCTAGCTACATAGCCGTCTTTGTATCAAAGATAATTGTGTAGTTATTGAGGTTCGCTAGCCAGCTATTTTCGTCCTTTTAACGTAACGTAACGTAGTCAACACTGCTAGCTAGCCAGCTAGCCACCGAATAGCAGCACTGTAGAAACGATTACATTACAACGGAACGACTTGATTAGTGTAGTGTTAGCTAGCTACATAGTTGTCTTTGCTATCTTTGTATCTAAGATAATTGTGTAGTTTTGAGTAATTATCGGTTAGCTAGCCAGCTATTTTCGTCCGCCGCGCTGCCGTTCTCCTACCTGGTCAACACTGCTAGCTAACACTGCTAGCTAGCCAACTTCTACCGAATAGCAGCACTGTAGAAACTTACATTACAACGGAACGACTTGATTAGCGTAGTGTTAGCTAGCTACACAGTTGTCTTTGCTGTCCTTGTATCCAAGATAATTGTGTAGTTTAGAGAAATTTTGAGAAATTGTCGAGTTACCTAGCCAGTTAGAGGTTACCTAGCCAGCTACACTTTCAAACAAAGTCAACAACGCAGCCACTGCTAGCCAGCCTACTTCACCAGCCAGCAGTACTATATCATTTTAGTCAATAAGATTATATATATATATATATATATTTATTTATTTTTTATTTTATTTTTTTTGCAACGTAAGCTTAACTTTCTGAACATTCGAGACGTGTAGTCCACTTGTCATTCTAATCTCCTTTGCATTAGCGTAGCCTCTCCTGTAGCCTGTCAACTATGTGTCTGTCTATCCCTCTTCTCTCCTCTCTGCACAGACCATACAAACGCTTCACACCGCGTGGCCGCCGCTACTCTAACCTGGTGGTCCCAGCGCGCACGACCCACGTGGAGTTCCAGGTCTCCGGCAGCCTCTGGAACTGCCGATCTGCGGCCAACAAGGCAGAGTTCATCTCAGCCTATGCGTCCCTCCAGTCCCTCGACTTCTTGGCACTGACGGAAACATGGATTACCACTGATAACATTGCTACTCCTACTGCTCTCTCCTCGTCTGCCCACATGTTTTCGCACACCCCGAGAGCTTCTGGTCAGCGGGGTGGTGGCACTGGGATCCTCATCTCTCCCAAGTGGACATTCTCTCTTTCTCCCCTGACCCATCTGTCTATCGCCTCCTTTGAATTCCATGCTGTCACAGTTAACAGCCCTTTCAAGCTTAACATCCTTATCATTTATCGCCCTCCAGGTTCCCTTGGAGAGTTCATCAATGAGCTTGACGCCCTGATAAGTTCCTTTCCTTAGGATGGCTCACCTCTCACAGTTCTGGGTGACTTTAACCTCCCCACGTCTACCTTTGACTCATTCCTCTCTGCCTCCTTCTTTCCACTCCTCTCCTCTTTTGACCTCACCCTCTCACCTTCCCCCCCCTACTCACAAGGCAGGCAATACGCTTGACCTCATCTTTACTAGATGCTGTTCTTCCACTAATCTCATTGCAACTCCCCTCCAAGTCTCCGACCACTACCTTGTATCCTTTTCCTTCTCGCTCTCATCCAACACTTCCCACACTGCCCCTACTCGGATGGTATCGCGCCGTCCCAACCTTCGCTCTCTCTCCCCCGCTACTCTCTCCTCTTCCATCCTATCATCTCTTCCCTCTGCTCAAACCTTCTCCAACCTATCTCCTGATTCTGCCTCCTCAACCCTCCTCTCCTCCCTTTCTGCATCCTTTGACTCTCTATGTCCCCTATCCTCCAGGCCGGCTGGTCCTCTCCTCCTGCTCCGTGGCTCGACGACTCACTGCGAGCTCACAGATCAGGGCTCCGGGCAGCCGAGCGGAAATGGAGGAAAACTCGCCTCCCTGCGGACCTGGCATCCTTTCACTCCCTCCTCTCTACATTCTCCTCTTCTGTCTCTGCTGCTAAAGCCACTTTCTACCACTCTAAATTCCAAGCATCTGCCTCTAACCCTAGGAAGCTCTTTGCCACCTTCTCCTCCCTCCTGAATCCTCCTCCCCCTCCTCCCCCCTCCTCCCTCTCTGCGGATGACTTCGTCAACCATTTTGAAAAGAAGGTCGACGACATCCGATCCTCGTTTGCTAAGTCAAACGACATCGCTGGTTCTGCTCACACTGCCCTACCCTGTGCTTTGACCTCTTTCTCCCCTCTCTCTCCAGATGAAATCTCGCGTCTTGTGACGGCCGGCCGCCCAACAACCTGCCCGCTTGACCCTATCCCCTCCTCTCTTCTCCAGACCATTTCCGGAGACCTTCTCCCTTACCTCACCTCGCTCATCAACTCATCCTTGACCGCTGGCTACGTCCCTTCCGTCTTCAAGAGAGCGAGAGTTGCACCCCTTCTGAAAAAACCTACACTCGATCCCTCCGATGTCAACAACTACAGACCAGTATCCCTTCTTTCTTTTCTCTCCAAAACTCTTGAACGGGCCGTCCTTGGCCAGCTCTCCTGCTATCTCTCTCAGAATGACCTTCTTGATCCAAATCAGTCCGGTTTCAAGACTAGTCATTCAACTGAGACTGCTCTTCTCTGTGTCACGGAGGCGCTCCGCACTGCTAAAGCTAACTCTCTCTCCTCTGCTCTCATCCTTCTAGACCTATCGGCTGCCTTTGATACTGTGAACCATCAGATCCTCCTCTCCACCCTCTCCGAGCTGGGCATCTCCGGCGCGGCCCACGCTTGGATCGCGTCCTACCTGACAGGTCGCTCCTACCAGGTGGCGTGGCGAGAATCTGTCTCCGCACCACGCGCTCTCACCACTGGTGTCCCCCAGGGCTCTGTTCTAGGCCCTCTCCTATTCTCGCTATACACCAAGTCACTTGGCTCTGTCATATCCTCACATGGTCTCTCCTATCACTGCTATGCAAACGACACACAATTAATCTTCTCCTTTCCCCCCTCTGATAACCAGGTGGCGAATCGCATCTCTGCATGTCTGGCAGACATATCAGTGTGGATGACGGATCACCACCTCAAGCTGAACCTCGGCAAGACGGAGCTGCTCTTCCTCCCGGGGAAGGACTGCCCGTTCCATGATCTCGCCATCACGGTTGACAACTCCATTGTGTCCTCCTCCCAGAGTGCTAAGAACCTTGGCGTGATCCTGGACAACACCCTGTCGTTCTCAACTCACATCAAGGCGGTGACCCGTTCCTGTAGGTTCATGCTCTACAACATTCGCAGAGTACGACCCTGCCTCACACAGGAAGCGGCGCAGGTCCTAATCCAGGCACTTGTCATCTCCCGTCTGGATTACTGCAACTCGCTGTTGGCTGGGCTCCCTGCCTGTGCTATTAAACCCCTACAACTCATCCAGAACGCCGCAGCCCGTCTGGTGTTCAACCTTCCCAAGTTCTCTCACGTCACCCCGCTCCTCCGCTCTCTCCACTGGCTTCCAGTTGAAGCTCGCATCCGCTACAAGACCATGGTGCTTGCCTACGGAGCTGTGAGGGGAACGGCACCTCCGTACCTTCAGGCTCTGATCAGGCCCTACACCCAAACAAGGGCACTGCGTTCATCCACCTCTGGCCTGCTCGCCTCCCTACCTCTGAGGAAGTACAGCTCCCGCTCAGCCCAGTCAAAACTGTTCGCTGCTCTGGCACCCCAATGGTGGAACAAACTCCCTCACAACGCCAGGTCAGCGGAGTCAATCACCACCTTCCGGAGACACCTGAAACCCCACCTCTTTAAGGAATACCTAGAATAGGATAAAGTAATCCTTCTACCCCCCCCTCCCCCTTAAAAGAGTTAGATGCACTATTGTAAAGTGGTTGTTCCACTGGATATCATAAGGTGAATGCACCAATTTGTAAGTCGCTCTGGATAAGAGCGTCTGCTAAATGACTTAAATGTAAATGTAAATGTAATGTCCTCTTTCGCGCGCTCCAGAAACAGGAAATGGACGGTCACGTCAAACAAAGAGCTTTTATTCCACCTCAGACCAAGATAAACACGAAACTTTTTCTCTCACCGCCTCTTGACAACCAGGGGAAGGTGTATGAAGTGTACGTAGACTCTTACGTATCATGCCCATGTATAGGCAGGAAGTTGAACAGAGCATCGATTTCTGACATTCCACTTCCTGGTCAGGAAGTGTGCTGCAGAATGACTTCTGTTTCACTCAGAGAAATAATTCAAACGGTTTAGAAACTAGAGAGTGTTTTCTATCCAATAGTAATAATAATATGCATATTGTACGAGCAAGAATTGAGTACGAGGCCGTTTGAAATGGGCACAATTTAACTGGCTACTCAATACTGCCCCTTGCAGCCATAAGAAGTTAAGGGAGTAGTACACAGCGTTGTACGAGATCTTCAGTTTCTTGGCAAATTCTCGCATGGAATAGCCTTAATTTCTCAGAACAAGAATAGACTGACGAGTTTCAGAAGAAAGTTCTTTGTTTCTGGCCATTTGGAGCCTGTAATCGAACCCACAAATGCTGATGCTCCAGATACTCAACTAGTCTAAAGAAGGCCAGTTTTATTGCTTCTTTAATCAGAACAACAGTTTTCAGCTGTGCTAACATAATTGCAAAAGGGTTTTCTAATGATCAATTAGCCTTTTAAAATGATAAACTTGGATAATATAAAAAATTATATATTTTGATTTGTTAAACACTTTTTTTGGTTACTACATGATTCCATAAACTATTTCATAGTTTTGATGTCTCCACTATTACTCTACAATGTAGACGATAGTTAAAATAAAGAAAAAACATTGAATTTGTAGGTGTGTCCAAACAATTGACTGGTACTGTATATGCATTGTGAAGGAGAACTGATCCTAGATCTGTACAAAGGCATAACATCTACAACAGGAACAACTGTCTGTGTTAGAGAACATATAAAACGAACTGATCCTAGATCTGTACAAAGGCATAACATCTACAGCAGGAATAACTGTCTGTGTTAGAGAACATATAAAACGAACTGATCCTAGATCTGTACAAAGGCATAACATCTACAGCAGGAATAACTGTCTGTGTTAGAGAACATATAAAACGAACTGATCCTAGATCTGTACAAAGGCATAACATCTACAGCAGGAATAACTGTCTGTGTTAGAGAACATATAAAACGAACTGATCCTAGATCTGTACAAAGGCATAACATCTACAGCAGGAACAACTGTCTGTGTTAGAGAACATATAAAACGAACTGATCCTAGATCTGTACAAAGGCATAACATCTACAGCAGGAATAACTGTCTGTGTTAGGCCCAACTGGATTGAATTGAGCTGTTTAAATGACATATTTGAATGTCAAATGATTTGTTCTGTTTGTCAATAGAAGACAGGGTCTGTGGAGGCTTGGACTATCAGTGGGAGAATTGGGGGAGAATTTGACATGTATTAGTGATAGATTTTTGGAGGGACCCTTGTCACTACAGCCAATCAGTGAGCAGCTTCCCTTCCCCCACATATCAGGCAGTTCTGTTACTCACGACACTTCCTGCTTTCCTAAACAATGGAAAAGCCCACTGAGCTAAAGCCTTGACATTTTACCTAACCCTAACCCTAACCCACTGAGATAAAGCCTTGACATTTTTACAATTAGGAAATAATATGTCATGTTTTACTGGTACCTCAGCCAGCATTGTGAATGGTTAGGAAGTAATATGTCATGTTTTACTGGTACCTCAGCCAGCATTGTGAATGGTTAGGAAATAATATGTCATGTTTAACTCATACCTCAGCCAGCATTGTGAATGGTTAGGGAATAATATGTCATGTTTTACTGGTACCTCAGCCAGCATTGTGAATGGTTAGGAAATAATATGTCATGTTTTACTGGTACCTCAGCCAGCATTGTGAATGGTTAGGGAATAATATGTCATGTTTTACTGGTACCTCAGCCAGCATTGTGAATGGTTAGGGAATAATATGTCATGTTTTACTGGTACCTCAGCCAGCATTGTGAATGGTTAGGAAGTAATATGTCATGTTTTACTCGTACCTCAGCCAGCATTGTGAATGGTTAGGAAATAATATGTCATGTTTTACTGGTACCTCAGCCAGCATTGTGAATGGTTAGGAAATAATATGTCATGTTTTACTCGTACCTCAGCCAGCATTGTGAATGTGAATGGTTAGGAAATGGTTGTGAATGGTTGTGAATGGTTAGGAAATAATATGTCATGTTTTACTGGTACCTCAGCCAGCATTGTGAATGGTTAGGATATAATATGTCATGTTTTACTGGTACATCAGCCAGCATTGTGAATGGTTAGAAAATAATATGTCATGTTTTACTCGTACCTCAGCCAGCATTGTGAATGGCTAGGAAATAATATGTCATGTTTTACTGGTACCTCAGCCAGCATTGTGAATGGTGTCTGAGGCGATGACATACTAGACCATGGCAGTAAATCTAACACTTAGGTGTTTTTAGTCATGCATGAAAGGTCTTGGGTGGTTCTGTGGTTATAAGTTACTGACCTTGGAATACATTTCTGGCCATGCTGGCAGGGTCTGAATCAAACCCAATGACCACCTGGCACACTGGCAGGGTCTGAATCAAACCCAATGACCACCTGGCACACTGACAGGGTCTGAATCAAACCCAGTGTCCACCTGGTACACTGGAAGGGTCTGAATCCAATCCAATGTCCACCTGGTACACTGACAGGGTCTGAATCAAACCCAATGTCCACCTAGTACACTGGCAGGGTCTGAATCAAACCCAATGTCCACCTGGTACACTGGCAGGGTCTGAATCAAACCCAATGTCCACCTGGTGCACTGGCAGGGTCTGAATCAAACCCAATGTCCACCTGGCACACTGGAAGGGTCTGAATCCAACCCAATGTCCACCTGGTACACTGGCAGGGTCTGAATCAAACCCAATGTCCACCTGGTACACTGACAGGGTCTGAATCAAACCCAATGTCCACCTGGTACACTGACAGGGTCTGAATCAAACCCAATGTCCACCTGGTACACTGGCAGGGTCTGAATCAAACCCAATGTCCACCTGGTACACTGGCAGGGTCTGAATCAAACCCAATGTCCACCTGGCACACTGACAGGGTCTGAATCAAACCCAATGTTAAGGGGAGGGAAGATTGGTCAAGAGGGTGATGATTATTGTTGTTCTACTGCCTGATTGTTATGCAACAATACTGTTTACAAAAGCTTTGTTAAAGAACAAGTTGTTGTTTGTGTCACACTGCTTTGCTTTATCTTGGCCGGTCGCAGTTGTAAATGAGAACTTGTTCTCAACTAGCCTACCTGGTTAAACTATCATTATGACATCATGGCCACCTGGTTAAACTATCATTATGACGTCATGGCCACCTGGTTAAACTATCATTATGACATCATGGCCACCTGGTTAAATAAAGGTGCATTTTTTATGTTTTTTGTATTTTTAAATGTTTTTTACAACATTAACAATGTCTACACTGTATTTCTGATCAATTTTATGTTATTTCAATGGACAAAAAATGTGTTTTCTTTAAAAAACAAGGACATTTCTAAGTGACCCCAAACTTTTGAACGGTAGTGTACATCTACATGATGTATTGTTACACCATGTAGGAGCAGTATAGACCTAGTCTGTTCATTATATACCTCTACATGATGTATTGTTACACCATGTAGGAGCAGTATAGACCTAGTCTGTTCATTATATACATCTACATGATGTATTGTTACACCATGTAGGAGCAGTATAGACCTACAGTAGCTAGCTACTTATTTAGATTTAGTTTGACTTAATGTAACTGCCTTAAATGTGCTGTAGTAAACATTTTTTATTCGCACTAATCAATCAACACTTTATTGTCTTTGTATGTCTCAATATAATAGTATTATTTAATTCAATCCATTTAAAATAATCTTTGTCTGAAAATAAAATATGATCCTCAACTGCGTTTCCCCTCCAGTCAGCTGACGGCGATGTGCGTCTTTCAGGCGACGCTGCCAGCGTGACGTATAATCTAGTGGACGGTTCTTCAAAAACAGCTCGTCAACTACCTCGGTAGCTTGCTAGCCAACACAGCCGAAAGATTCAAGCTATTTATACTCTTTCGATGTATATTAGCTGCTGTGTTTTAGACACACTTCTGTCGTATCAACTTGTTAACCTATTTAATTGAATATTACGTTATTTTGTATTAGTCAGCTATAGTAGTTGGCTGGTTAAGTTAGCACTAGCCTAGTCGCTAATGATAGCTAGCTAGCTAACATCCCCGAACATGAGCTCCCTAAACTTCTCCCCTCTCGTTGAAGAAGAGGCGGTCTGCTGGACGGAGAAAGGAGGTCTGTGGCTGAACGTTGTCGTGAAAGAGGAGGAAGAAGAGGAGGATGTCATAGTAAAACAAGAAGTAGAGGATGGGGCTGTTACAGTGAAAGAAGAGGAAGACACGTTCAGAGTGAAAGAGGAGGAGGAAGTTACAGTAAAAGAAGAGGAGGATGAGAAAGAGGAGGATGTAGTTTTTGGTGTGAAAGAAGAGGAGGTTGGAGATCCATTTAACCCCAGTAAGTACCGTCTCTGCAGTCGTTGAACCAATATGCAGTAAAGGGGTTCTACACTTTAATGCTGTTCTGTAGGAATGGCTGAAGCTACACTGTAACGTGTAGAACATCAAGAGTGGACCATCAACAAAACGTTAACAATTGATCAAATGCATCCAATGACAATGCCTGAAATACTGTAGTCCTCAATATCTCCTATTAGATTAGCCCAATATGTAGTCTTAAAGGGGCAATCAGCAGTTGTTACATCCATTTTGGGACTTATACATTAATGATATGTACCCATTGTTTCTTGAAGAATTCACTTATAAATGCCTCATGAGCTTAGTTCAACTGTCGTACCCCATCAGAACCCAAAATATAAGCTTATATTATCTCCAATGTTTGTCAGTAAATATAAACAAACACTGTATATCCTCTAAACATGGTTAAAACTAGAATGTTGATATCATGGATGGTTGCATTTCTCCAGCACCATCCCTCAGCTTTTTACCGAAACGGGCAGGGAGTACGCTTTGTTATTGTTTCTACTGCTGATTGCTGCCCCCGTTACTCCTCAAGGTCCAATGACTGTATGTTATTTTCAGAGGTAGACTGGCTCTGGCAGCTAAAATAGTCAAATATTCCATCTAAATGTGAATCCATTCTCAATTGCGATACATTTCTAGAAACATAAATCGCTGTACTTTCATATCAATTCAGAATAATTTGCCATCCAGGACCTATATAATAGGCGTGTCAGAGGAAAGCCCACAAAATTGTCAGAGACTCCAGTCACCCAAGTGACTGGAGTATAGACTGTTAGAAGTATAGACTGTTCTCTCTGCTACCGCACGGCAAGTGGTACCGCAGCGCCAAGTCTAGGACCAAAAGCCTCCTCAACAGCTTCTACCCCCAAGCCATAAGACTGCTGAACAATTCATGAAATCACCACCGGACAATTTACATTGACCACCCCCCTCCCTTTTGTGCACTGCTGCTACTCACTGGTTGTTTGTTACCTATGCATAGTCACTACACTCCCCTACCTTCATGTACAGATTACCTCAACTAGCCTGTAACCCTGCGCACTGACTCAGTACCGGTGCCCCCTGTATATAACCTCCACACTGACTCAGTACCGGTGCCCCCTGTATATAACCTCCACACTGACTCGGTACCGGTGCCCCCTGTATATAGCCTCCACACTGACTCGGTACCGGTGCCCCCTGTATATAGCCTCCACACTGACTCGGTACCGGTGCCCCCTGTATATAGCCTCCACACTGACTCGGTACCGGTGCCCCCTGTATATAGCCTCCACACTGACTCGGTACCGGTGCCCCCTGTATATAGCCTCCACACTGACTCAGTACCGGTGCCCCCTGTATATAACCTCCACACTGACTCAGTACCGGTGCCCCCTGTATATAGCCTCCACACTGACTCAGTACCGGTGCCCCCTGTATATAACCTCCACACTGACTCAGTACCGGTGCCCCCTGTATATAGCCTCCACACTGACTCAGTACCGGTGCCCCCTGTATATAGCCTCCACACTGACTCAGTACCGGTGAACCCCTGTATATAGCCTTGTTATTGTTATTCTCATTGTGTTACTTTTTATTATTACTTTTTATTTTAGTCTACTTGGTAAACGTTTTCTTCTTCTTGAACTGCACTGTTGGTTAAGGGCTTGTAAGTAAAGCATTTCACGGTAAAGTCTAAGTTGGTGTCTTGACGGATTTGTAAAAAACGTTTTGTCATAAAACACTATATACAGTGGGGCAAAAAGTATTTAGTCAGCCACCAATTGTGCAAGTTCTCCCACTTAAAAAGATGAGAGAGGCCTGTAATTTTCATCATAGGTACACTTCAACTATGACAGACAAAATGAGGGGGAAAAATCCAGAAAATCACATTGTCGGAAAATAAGTATTTGGTGCATTAAGACAATCAGAAATACCTTTAGAATTCCCCATATGGGCACATTTATAGGCCTACATTTGTGTGCAGGCCAGGTAGACTCTTTTTACATCTATATGTGTAACTAAGTAGACTAGTTCTACTTCTATATGTATAACCAGGTAGACTAGTCCTACTTCTATATGTATAACCAAGTAGACTAGTCCTACTTCTGGGACAATACAGCGTTCCTCACTGAGTTCCCTGAATTCCTATCGGACCTTGTAGTCTTGGCAGATAATATTCAAATTTTTGGTGATTTTAATATTCATATGGAAAAGTCCACAGACCCACTCCAAAAGGCTTTTGGAGCCATCATCGACTCAGTGGGTTTTGTCCAACATGTCTCTGGACCTACTCACTGCCACAGTCATACTCTGGACCTAGTTTTGTCCCATGGAATAAATGTTGTAGATCTTAATGTTTTTCCTCATAATCCTGGACTATCGGACCACCATTTTATTACGTTTGCAATTGCAACAAATAATCTGCTCAGACCCCAACCAAGGAGCATCAAAAGTCGTGCTATAAATTCTCAGACAACACAAAGATTCCTTGATGCCCTTCCAGACTCCTTCTGCCTACCCAAGGACGTCAGAGGACAAAAATCAGTTAACCACCTAACTGAGGAACTCAATATAACCTTGCGCAATACCCTAGATGCAGTTGCACCCCTAAAAACGAAAAACATTTGTCATAAGAAACTAGCTCCCTGGTATACAGAAAATACCCGAGCTCTGAAGCAAGTTTCCAGAAAATTGGAACGGAAATGGCGCCACACCAAACTGGAAGTCTTCCGACTAGCTTGGAAAGACAGTACCGTGCAGTATCGTAGAGCCCTCACTGCTGCTCGATCATCCTACTTTTCCAACTTAATTGAGGAAAATAAGAACAATCCAAAATTTCTTTTTGATACTGTTGCAAAGCTAACTAAAAAGCAGCACTCCCCAAGTGAGGATGGCTTTCACTTCAGCAGTAATAAATTCCCGAACTTCTTTGAGGAAAAGATCATGATCATTAGAAAGCAAATTACGGACTCCTCTTTAAATCTGCGTATTCCTCCAAAGCTCAGTTGTCCTGAGTCTGCACAACTCTGCCGGGACCTAGGATCAAGAGAGACACTCGGGTGTTTTAGTACTATATCTCTTGACACATGAACATATCAAGACTGTTTCAATGACAGCTTTTTTCCATCTACGTAATATTGCAAAAATCAGAAGCTTTCTGTCCAAAAATGATGCAGAAAAATTAATCCATGCTTTTGTTACTTCTAGGTTAGACTACTGCAATGCTCTACTTTCCGGCTACCCCAAAAAAGCACTAAATAAACTTCAGTTAGTGCTAAATACGGCTGCTAGAATCCTGACTAGAACCAAGAAATTTGATCATGTTACTCCAGTGCTAGCTTCCCTACACTGGCTTCCTGTTAAGGCAAGGGCTGATTTCAAGGTTTTACTGTTAACCTATAAAGCGTTACATGGCCTTGCTCCTACCTATCTTTCCGAGTTGGTCCTGCCGTACATACCTACACGTACGCTACGGTCACAAGACGCAGGCCTCCTAATTGTCCCTAGAATTTCTAAGCAAACAGCTGGAGGCAGGGCTTTCTCCTATAGATCTCAATTTTTATGGAATGGTCTGCCTACCCATGTGAGAGACGCAGACTCGGTCTCAACCTTTAAGTCTTTACTGAAGACTTATCTCTTCAGTAGGTCATATGATTGAGTGTAGTCTGGCCCAGGAGTGTGAAGGTGAACGGAAAGGCTCTGGAGCAACGAACCGCCCTTGCTGTCTCTGCCTGGCTGGTTCCCCTCTCTCCACTGGGATTCTCTGCCTCTAACCCTATTACAGGGGCTGAGTCACTGGCTTACTGGTGCTCTTTCATGTGTAACCAGGTAGACTAATCCTACTTCTATATGTGTAATCAGGTAGACTAGTCCTACTTCTATATGTGTAATCAGGTAGACTAGTCCTACTTCTATATGTGTAATCAGGTAGACTAGTCCTACTTCTATATGTGTAATCAGGTAGACTAGTCCTACTTCTATATGTGTAATCAGGTAGACTAGTCCTACTTCTATATGTGTAATCAGGTGTGCGTCCTTACTTATGATAATGGTCACATACACATGGTTAGCGGATGTTAATGGTCACATACACATGGTTAGCAGATGTTAATGGTCACATACACATGGTTAGCAGATGTTATTGGTCACATACACATGGTTAGCAGATGTTATTGGTCACATACACATGGTTAGCAGATGTTATTGGTCACATGGTTAGCGGATGTTAATGGTCACATACACATGGTTAGCGGATGTTAATGGTCACATACACATGGTTAGCGGATGTTAATGGTCACATACACATGGTTAGCAGATGTTAATGGTCACATACACATGGTTAGCAGATGTTAATGGTCACATACACATGGTTAGCGGATGTTAATGGTCACATACACATGGTTAGGGGATGTTAATGGTCACATACACATGGTTAGGGGATGTTAATGGTCACATACACATGGTTAGCGGATGTTAATGGTCACATACACATGGTTAGCAGATGTTAATGGTCACATACACATGGTTAGCGGATGTTAATGGTCACATACACATGGTTAGCGGATGTTAATGGTCACATACACATGGTTAGCGGATGTTAATGGTCACATACACATGGTTAGCGGATGTTAATGGTCACATACACATGGTTAGCGGATGTTATTGGTCACATACACATGGTTAGCGGATGTTATTGGTCACATACACATGGTTAGCGGATGTTAATGGTCACATACACATGGTTAGCGGATGTTATTGGTCACATACACATGGTTAGCGGATGTTATTGGTCACATACACATGGTTAGCGGATGTTATTGGTCACATACACATGGTTAGCAGATGTTAATGGTCACATACACATGGTTAGCATATGTTATTGGTCACATACACATGGTTAGCAAATGTTAATGGTCACATACACATGGTTAGCAGATGTTATTGGTCACATACACATGGTTAGCAGATGTTATTGGTCACATACACATGGTTAGCAGATGTTATTGGTCACATACACATGGTTAGCAGATGTTATTGGTCACATACACATGGTTAGCAGATGTTAATGGTCACATACACGTGGTTAGCAGATGTTAATGGTCACATACACATGGTTAGCAGATGTTATTGGTCACATACACATGGTTAGCGGATGTTAATGGTCACATACACATGGTTAGCGGATGTTAATGGTCACATACACATGGTTAGCGGATGTTAATGGTCACATACACATGGTTAGCTGATGTTAATGGTCACATACACATGGTTAGCGGATGTTATTGGTCACATACACATGGTTAGCGGATGTTATTGGTCGCATACACATGGTTAGCGGATGTTATTGGTCACATACACATGGTTAGCGGATGTTAATGGTCACATACACATGGTTAGCGGATGTTACTGGTCACATACACATGGTTAGCGGATGTTAATGGTCACATACACATGGTTAGCGGATGTTATTGGTCACATACACATGGTTAGCGATGTTAATGGTCACATACACATGGTTAGCGGATGTTAATGGTCACATGGTTAGCGGATGTTAATGGTCACATACATATGGTTAGCGGATGTTAATGGTCACATACACATGGTTAGCAGATGTGTAATGGTCACATACACATGGTTAGCAGATGTTAATGTGACTGTAGCGAAATGCTTGTGCTTCTAGTTCCGACAATGCAGTAATATCTAACAAGTAATCTAACAAATTCCACAACAAATACCTTATACAGGGATGAATAAGAATATACCAGTAGATGGTATAGAATACTGTATATACATATGAGTGTAATGTAGCATATGTGAACATTATTAAAGTTGCGTTATTTAAAGTGACTAGTGATACCTTTTATTAGGTCCATTTATTAAAGTGGCCAGAGATTGAGTCTGTATGTTGGCAGCAGCCTCTCTATGTTAGTGGTGGCTGTTTAACAGTCTGATGGCCTTGAGATAGAAGCTGTTTTTCAGTTCTCTCGGTCCCAGCTTTGATGCAACTGTACTGACCTCGCCTTCTGGATGATAGCGGTGTGAACAGGCAGTGGCTCGGGTGGTTGTTGTCCTTGATGATCTTTTTTGGCCTTCCTGTGACATCGAGTGGTGTAGGTGTCCTGGAGGGCAGGTAGTTTTGCCCCGGTGATGCTTTGTGCAGACCGGACCACCCTCTGGAGAGTCTTGCGGTTGTGGGCGGTGCAGTTGCCATACCAGGCGGTGATACAGCCCGACAGGATGCTCTCGATTATAAAAGTTTGTGAGTGTGTTCGGTGACAAGACACATTTCTTCAGCCTCCTGAGGTTGAAGAGTCGCTGTTGCGCCTTCTTCACCACACTGTCTGTGTGGGTGGACCATTTCAGTTTGTCTGTGATGTGTACGCCGAGGAACTAAAAACGTTCCACCTTCTCCACTACTGACCCGTCAATGTGGATGGGGGGGTGCTCCCTCTGCAGTTTCCTGAAGTCCACGATCATCTCCTTTGTTTTGTTGATGTTGAGTGAGAGGTTATTTTCCTGACACCACACTCCGAGTGCCCTCACCTCTTCCCTGTAGGCCGTCTCGTCGTTGTTGGTAATCAAGCCGACCACTGTAGCGTTGTCTGCCAACTTGATGATTGAGACTATGGTGTTAAATTCTGAGCTGTAGTCAATGAACAGCATTCTTTCATAGGTATTCCTCTTGTCCAGATGAGCTTGTGCAGTGCGATGGCGATTGCATCGTCAGTGAACCATTTGGGGCGGTAAGCAAATTGGAGTGGGTCTAGGGTATCGGGTAGGGTGGAGGTGATATGCTCCTTGACTAGTCTCTCAAAGCGCTTCATGATGACAGAAGTGAGTTCAACGGGGCGATAGTCATTTAGTTCTTAGCCTTCTTCGAACAGGAATAATGGTGGCCATCTTGAAGCATGTGGGGACAGCAGACTGGGATAGGGATTGATTGAATATGTCCGTAAACACACCAGCCAGCTGGTCTATGAATGCTCTGAATACGCGTCGAGGGATGCTGTCTGGGCGGGTAGCCCTGCGAGGGTTAACACGTTTAAATATTTTACTCACGTCGGCCACGGAGAAGGAGAGCCCACAGTCTATGGTAGCGGGCCGTGTCGGTGGGACTGTATTGTCCTCAAAGCGAGCAAAGAAGTTGTTTAATTTCTTTCTATGCATCATTGAAGTTAGTGATCCAGAATGCTAGCAGCTCGAGTCTTGCAGTTGATATGCTGATAGAATTTAGGAAGGCTTGTTCTCAGGTTAGCTTT